>NC_056727.1:912170004-912197504 GCF_019279795.1 Protopterus annectens | reverse complement strand
CATCTCTCAGAATACTTCAATGCAATGGAACATCAGGATAATGCTATCTGACCCAATTAGAATGCCTGCTAATTTGAGAATAAAATGGAAGTGATAAGAGAGAATTTGGAAGAATATCAATCATGGGTCTATATCACATCGTTAAATGCTCTAAATGTTGACCGCCTCTTCGTTGAACCCTATTTGTCAAAACTTCATCCATCGAATGACCATTTTAGCAAAACTGTTTCCCACTGTAAGTAAAACGTTGGCCAACCTACTAACCACAGCAAAAACAGCATTTTGAAAACCCACCCTGGTGGGGCACTGCACCCCCAACCCCCCTAACGAAATATACCAACTCCAAGATTGCATTACAGTGGGGAAACTGCAAACTCTCAATAATGGCCCACTGGTTACTTACTGTGGGAAAACGTTCACTGAAATGATTGTTCAACAGCTGAAGACTTCGACAAATAGGGCTCAGCGAAGAGGTGTTCGACATTTAGAGTGATAGATGATGTGCTATAGACCTGTCAAGAATTTTACAGTCACACATTCTCACGGGGGGGGCAGAGAATAAAGATACATGTTTGCATTTTCTAATGTCAGTCATTTCAAAATGAAGATGGAAAAGCTCACCCAGACTCTGATACACTTTGCTGTGAGGGAAAGGTTAGTTTGCTTTTTATTTGTTGTATTTCATATTGATTTATTGCCTTTTTATATTTTGAGTACTGTGATTTGTTTTCTTTACCTTGTGCTTTGCTTGTGTTCTGCTTTTAACTGCATATTAAAACTTCAAAAGACACCACAGCTCTGTTTCTTGTGAGTCAGGCAGAAATTTTCCCCCACCCTATACCCACCCTGTCACTGTTGTGTTCTTAAATACCACTGTCTTTCTAGCTGCCTGCCTCTTATGTTAGTTTGACCATATATCTCATTTCCTCTCTGCTTTCACTAGCTTGTGTGAGTAAGCACAAAATTATCATTTTGTGAAATCACTCCCCTTCAACTATTTAAATTTATTGGCCATTCTACTGTATTCCATAGTACCGGAATACAAAAGTGATCACCCCCTTTCAATCTATCTTGCTGTTTTAAAAATAGTGACTCTCCACTAAAACATAACTTTTTAGACAGGTAAAACTTAAGTTACCTACTTTCACATCTGACTTCTCTAGTGCACACTGCAGTGTTTAGGATAAACTATTTTTTTCATCTTACCTTTAAGCATCCCTGTGACTAGCACTTGCTCTAATACCTGATGGAAAGCACTAGGAAGCCTTAAACTGATACAAGCACTCAACTCTCCTTATTAATAAGGGGAAATTAATCATAGGCACTAAACAGCCTATAATTGCAAAGTACCTTGCTAAGGTAAGGGAAAACAGTTCCTGTACTTTAAAAAAAAAGCACCAAACCAGGCATGTCCAAGGGAGAGCTTCCATTGATTTCTCCTGGTGAATCTGGGCATACTGGGGCAATGCAGCAATTGCCTCATGTACACAGACAACCCTCTCCTCCTACCACTCAACACTACAACCTGTGAGAGATGCACTTACATAGCCAAACTGGAAGCAATGCTCTCTCCACACTAGATTGTGCTAGACAGTCAAGAGGAAAAGGTTAACACCTGCACTACACCTCAAGCAACACATAGCCCTTCTAAACTCACACCACCAACACCCACACATAGCAACACTAAATCCACATATGTGGAAGCCCTTAACTGTAACCTGCCCAAGCAACAAGGACCTCCAAAGCTGAAACGCAAACAAACACCAATCACAACCAAAGTGTCACATAGATCACAACACCAGTGTGCCACCCAGCAACAGCCCCTAAGGCAAGACAGCGTACCTAACACTTTAATCATAGGTGACTCTATAGTCAGGCACACTGATGTCCCACTCACTAAGCTGAACAAGGAGAAAATTACAGTGAGCTGCCTGTCGGGTGTCAGGATCGCCACATAACTCATGCACTCAAGTCACTCCACAACAAGTACAAATATGACTCTGTCATTGTCCATGTTGGAGTGAATGACTTGAGACGTACCTCCCTGGACTACATGAAAAGAGACATGGAAGCGCTCTCGGATCATGTGCCCCAGGCAGGTATGATGCTAGCCCTGAGTAGCATCCTGCCTTCGCTCAGAAAGATACCACAATATAAGGACAAAATGATTGATTTAAACAATTGGCTAAGCTTCTGGTGTCATTCAAAGGGGATCCAGTATCTGTCTGCCTGGATGACATGATCGACAGATCACGATGCTTTGCCAGAGATGGTCTACACCTGTCGCCCCTGGGATTCAGGTTACTGGCTAAGGCTCTTGCCACCCCAATAGTGCCTTTTTTAGGCAAAGTTCAAAGGACAAAACCACCACCGTAACAGGTACAAGTATGCAAAATCTGAAGGTAATGTTACTCAATGCTAGAAGTCTAAACCTCAAAATGCACTCTCTCGATGCACTCCTAAAAATGGAGAACATCGATATCTGTCCAGTAACTGAGACCTGGTTCAAGGCTCCAGAGAGCACCCCTGCAGTACCAGGCTACAACTCTTACCATACTTTTCGGCCACCAAACCAGGATTGAAACACTAAAGGTGGAGGAGTGTCCATATTCACCAAGGATATTCACACCACTAGGTTAGTTGCCCAACACAATGCATCTGAAATTCTCCAGGTGCAAATAACACTAGGTAAGACTGCAATCCAAATTGTAGCTTGCTACAGATCCCCCACCATGCCCCAAGATTCTCACTACACCTTTCTAA
This sequence comes from Protopterus annectens, assembly GCF_019279795.1. Classification (NCBI taxonomy): domain Eukaryota; kingdom Metazoa; phylum Chordata; order Ceratodontiformes; family Protopteridae; genus Protopterus; species Protopterus annectens. Next base: position 912,194,741 of record NC_056727.1, on the reverse strand, counting down.
ACCCTTTGCCCAACGGTTCTTGGAATTCATAAATTCCAATGCCCTGGATCAACTAATCCATAGTCCCACCAGGGGCAACAATATCCTAGACCTGGTCATTACTAACATGGGAAATCGATGCTCCACACCTATGGTCACCCCCTCGTTGGTCAGGTCAGACCATAAGCTAATCAGCCTTAACATTCACATCCCACCCCCACCCCCCAGTAAGGAAACCTCCATAAAAAACTTCTCCAAGTCTAACTTTATGCTACTCAAGTCAGACGTTACAAACTTCATGACACCCATGCAGACTGGAATTGAAAGTTCGACTGCTGAGTCCTACACTAAGGCACTGTACGAGCACATCCACTCATGCATGAATCATGCCATCCCATATAGAACTAAGATGCTCTCCTCCAAAAAAGGAAGACAATCTGGTGGTCCTCTGCCATAAACAAAGTTTACAACAAAAGGAAAAAAACTGTTGCAGAAAAGAGGAAAATCCCGGGATGCAAAAAACTCCCTTACCAGCCTCAGTAAGAAGCTGAGATCCCTCATAAAATCCTCCAAAGCTAGTTGTGAAAATAAAATTGCCAAAGATTCCAAAGACAACCACAAGACATTCTATAACTATGTCAAGAATCTAAATGGCAATGCTCAGATTTGCTCTGAGCTACAACAGAATGACATTAAATATACTGATCCCAAGGATATTGCCAATATCCTGGCAGATCGATTTAGTGCCAACCTCACCCCCCTCTCACCCCCTAAATGGTCCATCTCAATACTGGAAGATTTCCAAATTCCGGTAATAACAGCCACACAGGTAAAAAATGCACTCTCCAAAGCTAAGAATACAGCATCCATGGGACCAGATGACATCCCGGGCAGTGTACTACATGAACTACAAAATGAACTGGCACCTCACCTCAGGCTTCGTACCCACTGAGTGGCACACAGCTACAGTTATCCCACTCCACAAGGGAGATCCACCTTGGATCCCGGGAACTACCGCCCCATCAGTCTGATGAGCCTGGTCTGCAAAGCCATGGAACGTATTATCATGGAACTTATAAACAAAGGCATTGGCAACCTTAAAACACTGGACCCCACCCAGTTTGGCTTTGTGAAGGGCCGATCTTGTCTCCTGAACCTTATTGACTTCTTCGAATCAGTCTCCAGAGCCGTGGACGAGGGTAAGGCAGTCCACACAGCCTATCTGGACCTCGCCAAGGCCTTTGACACCATCCCCCACTCTGGAATCATAGAGAAACTTACTAAGCTGGGCATTAATCCCTACGTCACTCGATGGGTTGCCAACTGGCTTACTAACAGAACCCACACTGTAAAAGTAGCTGACTCCAAATCCAGCTCCAGACAAGTGACAAGTGGAGTACCTCAGGGTTCAGTCCTGGGACTTCTCTTGTTTGGCATTTACTTCTCTGAAGTACAGGCCAACACTAAGGGACTCTGGCTAACAAAGTTCGCAGATGACTGCAAACTGGGAGCCATTATTGAATCCCCAAATGATGTGGATACTCTACAAAAGGGCCTTACAGAAAAAGATGCTTGGTGCCAGAGCCATGGGCTCAAGCTCAATGCCAAGAAATATATAGTTATCCCCTTTGGGAAAAAACATGTACCCATGAATTATCACATAGGTGGCAGTACACTAAACACCGAAAGTGTGATAAGAGACTTAGGGACACAGGTGGACAGTGGTCTCACCTTCAATAACCACATCACCACAACAGTCAGGAAATCCTTCTATGTAGCACACCTCATCACTAAGGGCTTTTCATCCAGAAAAAAGGAGGTCATTGTACCACTGTACTCATTAGATCCATTGTAGAATACAACGCCCCATTTGGTATGAACCTCTCAAAACATCTGCAACAACTGTAAAGGCTGCAGAAATACCTCACTAAAAGAATCACAGGCCTAAAGCAGATGCCCTATGCTGACTGCCTTAAAAAACTCCAGCTATACTCTGTCGCATATCGTCTACTCCGAGGTGATCTCTGCTTAACATACAAGGCCATGTCAAACCCAGAGCTGATGGACATGCTACACTTAAAGAAATCCCAATCCTCCAGAGCCACACTCTCCAGGGATCTAAATCTTGTCATCACAATAAACAAAACATGCTGGAGGGATAGGTTCCTGACCAAGAAACTCCCCAGACTCTGGAATAGACTGCCCATACATGTCAAGCAGAACGCCTCTTTGGCCCTCTTCAAAAGGAACCTTGAAGATTGGATGGGAGAAAGGAAATTCACCCTGGGATCACATCAATCACCCTGCTAGACAGAGGTCCAGGGAAGTAAATAGTGTGGGAAGAAATAGCCAGGGCATTGTTATGGCTAGGCTTGTATAGGCCCTAGGTCCGATAGCCTAGTACCAACCCACAAACCTATGAACCTATAAATGTTTTTATTTTTCTAAGGTATTTATTATAATTACCATTGAGTTCTGAGATTTTCTTGTTTTTAATTTTGCCTAGAAGGTAATTAGAAGATAGAGTAAACATCACACTGGGCTTGAGTATGTCTGTTCACATCCTGACTAACTTTGTGAGTGTGTCTTTTTTTAAGAAAAATGAATGAAGTGTTGATACAGTTACACAAATCTCAGACAGTAACATCTAGACAAGTAAACTACTTCATAGAGAAAACGAGTGGGTGATTTCAAAGGATTTATTTTTAAATAGCAATGTAGAAGAATGAACACTGGATGATGATGCTGATACTAATGCTGTACTGAATGTCAGTACATATATATTTGCTGTATTGGACAATTGGACAGGAACAAGAAATCAGTTTATAAGACATATGAAATAATAGTAACACTGCACAGCCCACGATGGCAGAGAATCTCCCACTATTACTAAAAGTATAGGAAAATGTAATAAAATACACATCATTAATACGTGGCAATTCTTATTTTAGGGAATGTATCAATATAGTATCTAAGAAGTTACATATTAGCAAATTTCCCTCTTATTTAACTATTTAATTGAAATGCTCAGTGGTACTGGTTTGAAAATGTTGCATATTTCAATGAAGCATTATGACTGACTGATGAGAAACTGGATGCTGAAGAAAATATTTTAAATGGTGAAATTATGTCTGCAAATGTATTCATTGGCATCAACCACAATATCCAGAGGAAAAAACTTGCAAATTAAAAAAAAAAAAAGATCACAATGGATACTTTGGCATATCTAAATGGCACTGATATGGTTTGAACATTAAACAGTCACACACCAATAATAGACACACTAGAGGTGGGCCTTCAAATCCTATTGGCCAGAATTCTACTTCAGATACTGCATTTTTTTTCTAGAAGAGAAATCATCATCAATCAAATGAAGGTGATCAACAAGATGAGCAGAAAAGAAGCATCAGGCCTACAACACCAGACCCCATTGGATGGCTGTGAATTCAAGGAGAGAAACATAAATGATAAGAGGATTTGAAGGAATGACAAGTGTATCACCGCCACTTGTTGTAATACTGGAGGAGAAGAGGTAGAGATTAAAGTCACGTGCTTGCTTTGTCTGTTTTTTTGTGTCCTTTTGGTGTAGTTTAGTAAGGTCAAGGATGAAATACCGCAGCTCCATATGGGCATCTAATAATAAATATGTCAAAAATTACAACACATTTAGAAGTTAGTAACAGAGAGAAAAGCATCGAGAAATTAAATTGTCTACAATAACTGAGCAGTCTTTGCCTCTTTTCATTAGCTTATAGATATCTAAAAGGTGATTTAATCTACACATGATAAATTCCTGTAAGAACATCTTGAACCAAGAAATAGCTATAAGTATGAAGATCTGAGGCTAACTAGAATATTAAGAAGTTTGGGGGGGTAGCAACTTGGTTTTCAGGCAGAGTTCTCCACTTTTGGAATTCATCAGAAGAAATTATAAAGCACAGTAACAACCCAACAAACTTCATGAAGGTTATCATAGGGATTTTAGGTAGGCATTAAAGATAATGGGGGTGTTCAGAAAGAAAGATAACATGGTCTTACTGCAATATATAGCACAGGATCATAGGAAGTTACTAGGGTATTGGCCCCAAGGCCCCTACAAACCTAGCTAGGAATAAAGCCCGTGTTCCAACAAGTCAGCACCCAATGCCCATGTCCAGCAGGGACACAGGTGGAATCCCAGGGGTGTTTTTTATGTTCCCCATTCTGTTATCCAGGTTGTACTTAAAAAGGGTTAATGAGGTACTCTGCGTGACATGGACAGGGAGTCTATTCCACAGAAGGGGGACTCTCTGGGGCACAAATCTGTCCCGCCAACAAGTCCTATTGATGTCAGAGACCAGGTTGAGGTCACACCTGCGGGTTACTCGAGTGGAGCTTGACCTGCGGATATGCAGCAGTCCCATCAAGGCATGGTCTGAGATTGCTTTGTATGCCAGACAGAGGTCACCTGTGAGGAGTCTATATGAGACTGAGTAGAGGGATAGGGCTTTTAGCCTATCTGTGTAGGGTAGATGTTTGAGGCCCTGAATTCTCCTAGTGAGGAACTTCTGTGGTCTCTCCAGCTGCTGCATGGGCTTTGTGAATACATGCAGAAAGGGGCGTTGTACTCAATAATAGGTCTTATAAGGGAAGAATACAGGGATGTTATGACCTCCTTGCCTCTGGATGAGATACCTTCCTAATAAGGTAGGACATGTGGAAAGCTGTCCGTACAATGGGAGCAATATGGTGGTCAAAAGTCAGTTTGCTATCAACCTGGGTGCCCAAGTCCCTCATGACTGATTGCATGCTTAGGACCTTGTTATTAAAGTGATAATTTGTGGGGACATCACTCTCCCCAAAGGGGATGATGATGCATTTTTTGGCATTCAGTTTGAGGTCATGTTTCTGGCACCATTCATTTGCTTGGGGGAGACCCTCTTGGAGGATGTCCACATCACTAGTGGAATTGATGACAGTACCCAGCTTGCAGTCATCTGCAAACAGGGTCAGCCATAGCCTGCCTGTACCTCAGAAAAGTATATCCGAAACAACAGAGGCCCCAAGACAGATCCCTGGGGTACACCACTCATTACAGGTCTACTGCTTGAGGTGGCTTCCCCTATTTTGACTAGGTGGGTTCTATCAGTGAGCCAATGTGCTATCCATCTGGTAACATATGGATTGATGCCTAGTTGAGTGAGTTTATCTATTATACCTGAGTGGGGAATAGCATCAAAGGCTTTGGCCAGGTCAAGGTAGGTGGTGTGTACCTTCATCCCCTTGTCCATGGCTTTGGTGACTGTCTCAAAGAAGTTGACCAAATTTAACAGGCATGACCTCCCCTTGATGAAAGCAAACTGTGTGGGATCGAGTGTTTAGAGGTTGCCAGTGTCCTAGTTAATGAGGTCCATGATAATCCACTCCATGGCCTTGCAGATCGGGCTAGGTAGGCTGACGGGTCTATAATTTCCTGGATTGGGGATGCTCCACCTTTGTGCAGAAGGAGACTGTATTTTTTGCCTTTGAGAGGACAGTGATGACTTGTTCCCTAGAGATAAGGGAAGGGTGCAGATGCTGTAGATGTGCTGATTTACTGATGGTGGGGGACAGAGAAGTGAAGTTTTCAGTGAACCTGTCTGCCAGATGGTTGGCTATATCTGCAGCGTTTGTGTATGTGGTGTCCTTGACCACCAGTTCTGAGCAGATCTGAGTGCTTCCTTTTGAGATTGTGGACATATGTGAAGAAGGCATTATGATTGTCCTTAGTAGATGTCTGCAGTTTGGACTCGAAGTTTGCTTTGGAGTATTTCATTAGTGCTCTTATTTGCTTGTTCAGGCTAAGGAGAGATTGCTTCCAGTTAGGCACCTGCTCCTTCTTGGTCCTGGACAGCTATTTTTTTCTTTTTATTATAGAGATTATTTATTGCAGATGTCCACTAATCAGGTTTATACTTCCTTGAGGAGGATGATTTTGTCCTGTTGGGTATTCCTGATTCCATGCAGCTATATAAATGTTGTATAGTACTTTGATGTAGGTTTGGGCATATGTGCCAGTTCCTATGGAGGGGGAGGGGACTGTGAAGCTGTTTATACCTTCCCTCAGGAGATCAGATCTGAAGAAGTTTTTATGTTTTACCCTAGCAAGGGGGGGGGGGGGTTAGGGGAGATGGTGACTTTGAAAGTGACCACTTTGTGGTCAGATCTTACTAGGGATGATGACACTGTAGGGATGTTGCAGTTGTTACTCATGTTGGTTAATATCAAGTCCAAGGTATTATCACCTCTTGTGGGGGTGTTGACCAGGTCCAATGCATTTGCATAGATGAAATCAAGGAATCTCTGGGCATTTGTGCTTTGGCATGAGTAGTTCTTCCAGTCTTTGGTTGTATAGTTAAAGTCACCCAGGATCAGAGTAAAGGGTTGAATCTTGATAGACTCAAAGAGGTCCAGATAGGTGGAGTGGGCATCTTAAGTCAAAATTGGGGGCCTGTAGCTAGCTATGATTTGAATAGGGGTCTTGTCAACAGCTAACTGCACCTGGAGACCTGGAGTGTCTCCTGTGAGGCATACTGTTTGACCAGCCTTGAGGTGTTTATGTCTTTAATATATATTGAAACTCCACCTACTTTTGCTTTGCTACCCATGGTTTGGGGTCTGAATGTATGATAGGATGAGTAACTTGGCATGGCTGGGGTGCTCTCTGCAGCTTTGAACCAGGTTTCTGTGGCTGTACAAATGTTAGCATCTTTCAGGGTTAAGAATGCTTACAATAAGTACAGTTTCATGTTTAGACTCCTAGCGTTTAGCAGCATGACCTTTTGTTTGCATTTTCTTGAAATTTTGGCATGGTTGAAGTTGCATGATGTTGCCTGATCAATATTAGACATGCATAAGTGCTGCCATAGTGGGGATATGTCATGGATAGCACTGCATAATGAAATCATGCAGTCACAAAAATACCAGTCACCATGCAGTTGAGTAGAATGCACTACGAAAGGTCATGTAGCCCAAGACCACTGGCATGCAGAATGTATGCTTGATGCAATGCATATTCATATGTGCATCAAAGCACTGCATATATGCTACATGGGCACAGCTGGGAATCATTGTGGGATACATAGCAACATGCCGACTTGCTTTTTTTGTAAATGGGAAGGTAATGAGGTGATAGAAAAAGGAAGAAAGATGGAAGAGCAAGCAGGAGAAATGGAGAGTGGTATGTGGTGGAGAAAGTAGGGTATTCTTTTTGTGGACAGGTGTCTTTTTTTTGAGAAGAAGGGTGGAGGGAGATGGAAGCATGGAGATATTGCTGATGGGAAGGATAGTATAGGGATGCCAGCAGTATCATAGACATAAACATATACTATAGACAAAGACTGACAAGAGAGGGAGGTGGTACATACATATTGTAGACAACTAGTGATTTAGAAGATTGGGCAACAGAGGTGGGTGATTACACAAAAAGAAGAATTGCAGAGAGATCTCTTTGATTTCCGAAATGGGAATGTCTTTTCTTGGGCTAGGGACAGACAGCAACAAGCCTCTATGCAACGTGAAACAACAACTAAACGCTATGGTAATGCGAGAGGAGGTGTGACAGGTGATTCAGTCCCTCCCCACTCAACTTCGTGTTTATTGGAGGGCAATGATGACAACAGAACTTTAAACTTAGCCGTGAGTATGGGATTTCAGATGGAGGTTAATACAGTGAATACAGACACTACCTCACATGAGCGAGAGGTTATATCTGACAGAAATATAACTACTAATCAGGTAGTTAGGCATAGGGAGTTTGCACAAGGTCCATCTGCTATGAGTACGAATACTAATTCTGTGACAGTATCAAACTTTTCACAAGGACTTTTTTTATTGAACAATCTGCTTCCCATAAGAGGGAGATCAAGAAGCCGGGTGAAAATGGGGCGGATACGTCATCAATCCAGCATAGAGGAACCTGCCAGGACAGGCAAAAAGGTGAGACAAGCCTAGTCTTTAATATTTCCACACATGTGCTAACTGATGGGCAACTTCAGCTTTTGAACAAAGGGCTGAGTTTTATATCAGCACAGAAAGCTGATTTAATTGATATTCTACAAGACCTTAGAATGTTCGGCAGAACTCTTACGTTAAAGACTATGTTCAAGGGTAATATGAGTGAGCAAGATGTTTTTATAAAACCCAGCACTTTCATTCCACCTGCGCACTCAGGTATAGACACATTCATGGAAGTATGTGAAAGACAACTAAGGGAGAAATTTAAACATGAAGTAAGATCTACCTTTTTCAACATGACACCAGACGATTATGTAGCCTTACAGGAACTGAAGAATTTGTCTTCACTAGAAATACAACCTGCTGACAAAGGAGGTGGTATTGCTCTTTTACATAGTGATATGTATTACAACAGTATGATGCTTCTATTGAGTGATGCTGACCCTTATGCTGCTCTATCAGCTAATGTAGTTAAGGGCATTACAGATAGAATAGAATTTTTGATTTTTGATCTTGTAACTAGCCACATGATTAGTGAACCTATTTTTGAATATTTTAAGGTGGAACACCCATTGATACCTATAGTGTATGGACTGCCCAAAATCCATAAAAGTGAAACAAATCCTCCCATGCGTCCAATAGTATCAAGTAGAGGTTGGGCCACTGAGCCACTGTCCATTTTTGTAGAAAAACATTTACACCTGATTCTTGAACAATGTGAGACTGTGTTAATGGACACTAAGAGTTTTTTGATAGAACTGAGTGATCGACTTGAATCTATTGATACTAAATGTTATTTTGTAACTTTAGATGTAGAATCACTTTTCACCAGGATCCCTAATTCTTGGGGCATTGAGAACATTACAGATTTACTGTTAAGTAAGGGCATGAGCTTTGACAGAGTTAGATTGTTGTGCACCCTACTTGAGATTTTACTTGAGAATAATGTGTTTATTTTCCATCAGAAACATTACCTACAGAAGATTGGCGTGGCAATGGGCACTGCCTGTGCCAATAGTTACGCCATTTTATCACTAGTTCAATGGGAGACAGAGTATAACGTACAGAGCCATGTCCAACCCAGAATAGCTGAACATGCTCCATCTTAGCAAAACCAAATCTACTCAAGCTACATGCTCTAGGGATATAAACCTCAACACAACAATGAATAGAACATGCTGGAGGGATAGATTCCCTTCACAGAGACTTCCCTTACTATGGAACAGGGTCCCGATCTACATAAGACAGAGCCCCTCACTATCACTCTTCAAGAGGAACCTTGATGAGTGGATGGGTAACAGAAAGTTCACACCGGGGATCACACCAACAGCACTACTAGATAGGGGCCAAGGGTTCTAGCTGCTAGTACAAGGGTCTAGGGAACTACTAAAGGGGTGGTGAATACTGCACAATGTGGCTGGACTAAAATATGCCTTCGGGCAGATAGCCCAGTACCACCCTATGAACCTATGAACCTATATTCTCTCGAACAGTTTGTATTGCATCACGAATATAACATGGGTATGTTTGATTTTATATGTAGTCTGATGAAGCAACTGTTATTGGCTGTGAAAGCGCTTACTTCTCTGCTATCGAAGATTAAAATTTTTATGCAATTGTACTGCCGTGTATAACCAGGGTGTTCCTACGTTCACATATGTCATGGATAGCACTGCATAATGAAATCATTCAGTCACAAAAATACCAGTCACCATGCAGTTGAGTAGAATGCACTAAGAAAGGTCGTGTAGCCCAAGACCACTGGCATGCAGATTGTGTGCTTGATGCAATTCATATTCGTATGTGCATCAAAGCACTGCATATATACTACATGGGCACAGCTGGGAATCATTGTGGGCTACATAGCAACATGCCGACTTGCTTTTTTTGTAAATGGGAAGGTAATGAGGTGATAGAAAAAGGAAGAAAGACGGAAGAGCAAGCAGGAGAAATGGAGAGTGGTATGTGGTGGAGAAAGTAGGGTATTCTTTTTGTGGGACAGGTGTCTTTTTTTTCAGAAGAAGAGTGGAGGGAGATGGAAGCATGGAGATATTGCTGATGGGAAGGATAGTATAGGGATGCCAGCAGTATCATAGACATAAGCATATAATATAGACAAAGACTGACAACAGAGGGAGGTGGTACATACATATTGTAGACAACTAGTGATTAAGAAGATTGGGCAACAGAGGTGGGTGATCACACAAAAAGAAGGGAAATGCAATTATGAGAGATAGGATGTGATGAGGACAGACTGCTAGGCCATCCTAGAATTCCCCGTCCAGAATTCAGTCATTTCTGCGGCTGCCATCATGGCTGAGCTCTACCATTGGTGGCCTGATGGTCAGGATAAAGTGGCTATGCAACTTTACTAGTCACATGAGGGGATATTCAGTGTCATTTTGGGTATTGATCAGCCAGTACACCCCAGTCCTGGTCAGCTGCAAAAGCTGCTCCATGTCACCCAGGAGGCTCCCCCTGTGTCTCTCCCCATTGAGAAGCCTATGCCACTTCTGATGATAGAAGGTACTGCCAGCCATGCTAGGAGAATAGGGCAGTGGATTTGTAACATATGCCAGCACAGATAGATGGAATTTTGTAAAGAATTATATGTCATTGGTACATCGAACTAATTTGTATAGATGCTTATGCTGAAAATGTATTTATGAAGTTTGCTTGTATTAAAATGTATCAACAGCGTGCCCTGCTAGAAGGAAAAGAGATATACATGCATTAATGTAACTGTTTAAATGTATACAATTTAAAAGCATATACTGGAAGTGAAGAGGTTAATCTTAATCCACTTGACTTTGCAAAATATATCTGAAATTAAATCACTTTATGGTTTAAGCTATAAAGATGTTATCCTACAGTTTTGAATGGAGCTAGAGATGCAATGTCTGTGCTAGAGAATTGGTTGTAGCTCATATAGGAAGACTGAAATGGTTTTATGACTTCTAGCAGCTGCAGCTAATCTGAGCAAAGCTCTGTGTGTATGGTAACACATAGGTGCTAAACCCTGGGAGCTTCTAGTGATGGGTGATAGTATGGGAAACAGAGTCAGATGACCAGATGTATGTGATGTCATTCTGTACAGAAATAATGTTTTAATATTAGAGGAGACTGAAGCCTAAGCAGCATTCTGTATTCTGTCCTGGATCTAACAACAAGGACCCCTCACTCATCTTGCCTTGCTCTATTCAGTAATTAGGAACAGTAATTATTTTAGTCAATCAGGAATAGATAGTGAGACTAGCTAAATATTGTTTTTCTATAACTGTGTGGAAACTTTCCATCGGTGTTATTTTTAATATTCTGTGTGCCTGAAACTCTGGTATTTACTGTAACTAGATGTTTGGTATGTTCTTGTTCTTTTATTATTTATTATTAAATATATTTAAACTTTGCATTCTGGATGGTCCTTTTTAGAAAATATTTAAGCCTTGAGAGTATTTGCATATATTTATTTGGTGATAACTGTGACCACTCCTGAAAGTCTTACCTCTTGGTCAACATTACCATTTGTATTAATATTAATTTCACTCAGTATAATTTGGTACCCTTGTAAGAGCCTTAAAGTAGCTAGCAGGTGTTCTGGTGGCAGTAATAACTTACCTTATAGTTTGGGCAGAAGGGAGTACAGCTGGTAAATCTGTGCTAGCCTTTCCCATGTGTGTTTGTGTGTGTGTGTGTGTGTGTGTGTGTGTGTGTGTGTGTGTGTGTGTGTGTGTGTGTGTGTGTGTGTGTGTGTGTGTCTGCAAATCAAATCTCAAAGAGTGTGTGTGTCAGCTGCTTGGAGCAGGGACGCAAAGCACTGGTTTCACAGATAGGGTATGAGAGGACTTAGCTTGGAACCTCAGCTAAAGACTCAACTCTAAGCTGTTCCAGTGGGGAGTCTTATTGGGAGTCCAGACAGATATAGAGAAGAACCAGCCCCTGGACTGAGTGTGTTCCCTGGGTGCTCTTAAGAGAAATTGTGCTTGATGCAGAGAGGTCTGCATCTGGAAATACTGAGCATATCCATTTGTATTCCAAATGAACCTCCCTCTCCAGTGTCAGTGGTGAGGATTCAGGCTCCTAAATTGCTGGCCCAGCATGAGGATGTCACCCCACCCTCCAACAAAGTGATACTGGAGACCATCAGCAAGCTGTCCAGGCTGACGTCTAACTGATAGTCTTCATCAGCCTGCAGTTGGGCAGTCCTGGGGACTGCTTTGGGACCCAGCAGTTGGTGTGGTGGCCTAAGCAGGGAGTGGTGGTCACTGCCTCATCACTGTCTGTTCCATGTCTGAACTTGCAGAAAAATATGAAAATAAAATAGACAAAAGCAGAAAACCAAATCAATGTATTTAAAAAAAGTATGACAGGAAGAAAACATGGCACAAATGGTCAGTACAATGTAGTACACTTTATTAAGGCAGGCCTGAAAGTAGAAAAAACAGCTTTCAGCAGAGTACTGGTTGTATGCATCTCTGATGTCAGCACAGTGATAGTTGATTCAACCAGTGGGGAGCACCTCTAATAGGACTAGGGATGGCTCCAAGGGATATGAATGGCAGTGTAACTGTCACCGATGTGTACAACAGTAGAACACTGTAAGGATGGAAAGAGTATCCCCAGGATTCATGAAGCTTGTGCCAGGTGCAGGCATAGCATAGGCGTTCTAACACCAAATATGGCCACCGAGCGATTCAGGTACGAGTCGATTCCACGTACACTACCAGTGTATGCCAGCGCTGTGCAGCTCCCAGCGCATGTATGCTAATCACCCCATGAGCAGTAGTGCAGCATGCAAATGAAGGTACATAGCGATTTATGAAGTGGTGCAGGCGTAGCGTAAGCATACAGAAATGTAAACCAAAAAAACACAGTTTACATTTTCCCAAACATAACATTGGAGCCATGAAAGCGGAACAAACTTACATATGATAATGTTAATATATGCCAATGGCTGGATATATAGCCAATGGCATAAAAATACATGCACAACACATAATAAATAACATTTACCGCCGTGGCCACACTAATGCAAAGTAAACCCGCAGTGCTGCGGTGCGCAAATGAGATCATAACGAAAATATATTTAGACATTATAAAACTGCAATATAACACAAGTCATGAATTCCCCATAATAGTCAATGGCAGGTATGCTACACCACAACCATGGCGCAAGGGTTGCTAAGGGTCTGTGACAGTGTTCGGCATGGTAACTAGGAATTAGTAGTCAATGCCATGCAAATGAGGCAAGTAATACTGAATCGCAAACGCCTTGGCAGCGTAAGGCTGTACCACATGGCGTAGCAGTATAACACCGAGGAGTGGCCTGGAGGTATACATGACATCAGGAGAGGGGTGTGCCACCGTAGCTGTAAGCACATTGGAGCATTGCTAATCTGGGTTGCCTGTTGTTAAGCAAAGCCGCAGGATAGGGGTGTGGATGTAGCCATAGCTTTGCTTAGCTGAGAGCACACAAGTTGTCTGAAAGAGCATGTGTACGTGGATGACAACGCGCTCAAAACCCGGTAAATGGCTGCACTGCACGCACCACAGCTGAAACAGGAAGGTTACGGGAAGACAATAAGGAAATGCTGCAGCAGGGTAATTGAAGTACAACTGAGTAATTAACACCTATTAACTCACAGTGAGCCATTGACGGTAGCTAACAAGGCTGCTAGCAGAAACCTACAGAACAGCAAAGGGGAGGTGCTGGACTGCAAAGAAAAGAGAACTGTCACAGCAGAACAAAGCAAACCTACAGTAGATTGGCTACAGAACACATTTTGCAACACAATCCTGGGTTGGGAAAGTACAAAACAAGAAAGCAGGCTGCTGGATGCATGCCTGACAATGGTAGGGGAATCGGGTTTAAAAATGAAGGCAAGGGCAAGAGATGATCCATGGCAGCCAAGTGTAATTCAACACCAAAGGCCCCACAATAGCAGTACCTGCAGTAAAACACATAAGTAAGATACCCTGCAGCTCGGATTGTATATACACACCCAATGACATAATCAGCTTCCAAAGCACAATAGTATAAAGTGTGAAGGCACCTCACACACACTTGTGTATTCCCAAACACTGCACCATCAGTGTAAACAGACAGGGAACTTTTAAAATGTACATGTTGGGAGCTGCCATAGCTTTGATTCATCAGCATGTGTTGGAGACTGAAGGTGGTGTGGAGGATGATGCTGACAACCACCTCAGGCACCAGAGGAGGAGAAGAGTGCTCAGACCAAGGGTAACCTACCAGGGGCTAGATGATCTGGAGATAGTAGAGCATTACAGGGTGGACAGGGACATCATGCAGCAAATTGTTGAGCTGTGCCGGCCACGCCTCAGAGCCAGAAACAATAGAGGGGAACCCATTCCAGTGGACACGAAGGTATGTGTAAGCTTGAGAATACTAGCCACAGGTACTTTTCAAAGGCCAGCTGGAGATATCATGGGGATCTCACAGGCATCAGCATCCAGGGTACTCCACCAGTTCCTGGATGCCATGTTACCACATGCCAATGAGCATATATACTTCCCCCGAATGCAGGAGGAGTTGGCCAGCAATATGCGCCTCTTCCACCATGTGGCAGACTACCTGGAGGTACTTGGTGCAATAGACTGCACGCACATACACATCAAGTCACCACCCAGTGAGCATGGTAGGCACTACATAAACTGCAAGGGATACCACTCCATCAACTGCCAGGTCGTGTGCAATGCCCAGGGCATTATTATGGATGTGTGTGCCGGCAGCCCTGGAAGCTACCATGACTCCCACATCTGGCATGCCTCACAGCTGTACCAGGTATTTGCCAGGGGGGACATCCCATATGGCCACCTTGTGGGGGATGCTGGCTATGCACTGGAGCCACGGATGATGACTCCCATCAGAAATGCACACACACCCATGCAAGAACGTCATAATGAGGCACAAGCACAAACCAAAATCATCATAGTGCATGTGTTTGGGATGCTGAAATCATAGTTCCATTGCTTGGACATATCTGGTGGAACCTTGCAGTACTCTCCAGGCACGTGTGCCCACATCTTCATAGTATGTGCCATGCTACATAATATGATCCTGCGCAAACAGCTGCAGCAGGGACATAATGGTGAAGGCTCTCACAGCCCACCACAATTGCCAAGGGCACCACAGGCACAGAAGGGTTCAGACCAGAAACACTCTGTGCCGGCCCCAGTAGGCAGACAGAGGCATGCCCAGTATGCCCATGCCTTGGCAAAGAGGGAACATATAGCACATACACTGACAGTGTAGGCCCCTACAGACTGCCACCCTTCTCCACCTGCACACACTGTAAACATGGATAGCACACACACACAACCACCTGTAAGTTGTCATGTATAGGTGGTCTACTGTGTGCATCCTACATAGGCAGCCCTCAACTATTGCACACAGAACTGCTATTGGCACAAGGTAAGTCAATACCTGAACAGTAAATTAAGCTAACAGCATGTGTTGATACTGTATGTATAGGTTCCTAGGTACATCAGTAGGTACATGCCTAACTGTCAGAGGCCATTCATAAGCCTAGCCAAAATGTGTCTGCTGTTGCCACCCCATTGATTAATTAACTGCCTCTCTGTGGAGCAGAGCCAATTGCGGGATCCCTGGGGTGTAACCACTGTTCCCCAACCACTCTGCAAGGATTCCCTGGTGTGTTAATGAGGGGCTACATATAATGTAATCAGGGATGTAATTCCAAAGCATGGGGAGTACCCACAACAGGTATCTGTCACCCCAGCATTCTCCAGTTATGGTTGTGGCAAGGTGTAGCTCATTACAGTGTGTGGCTCACTGTGACATGGATTCCCATAGCTGGAGCATATCCATTAAGCCTCACTTGGACATACCATTAACAGGTATCATCCATATGTACACCAACTGAGTTACACATTTGTTTGCAGTATTGAAGAACAGCCGTAGTGCACTCTACATACTAACCACCATAACACTTGTACATATCCCAGATGCCTCAGTGGTAAAGCCACTGACTGTGTCGTTCATGGTCCCGGTACCACGACCTGCAAGGGCTGTTACGTAATTCTGATGTCCCGAATAATGGATGTTGGATATGGGTCATTAAACCACGTTTAAGCACATGTTAGTGGGTTTTTACGCCGGTAAGTGCCGGTAAGCAGCATTTAAACATGACTACACGGATATGCACAACACAGGTCTAACCTTTGCTGAATATCGCGCAGATCACGGGCAAAGCTGCCCAGAACCTCTGAAATGTGCGTTATTTACCCTTGTACTAATAGTGCCTGCTCTGAGAGGTAAAACGACCACTGCCAGGAGTAGAACACGCAACCATGTACACAATCTCCACAATAACCTACCACTAACCTACCTGAGATGTACCATCAGCAGGTGTGTATTGTGACAGGTTAAAACACAAAAGGGCAGACTTCAGGAAATAGTATACACCGCCATGTACCCAATGAAAGGTGTATTCTCTCTCTCTCACTATATATATATATATATATATATATATATATATATATATATATATATATATGGGAACACTACTATATCTCGAACTTTGAAATCTCAATTTCAAAATTCAGACCATGTAGCTGAAACCGCACATTATCAAAGACCAGAAGTGAGAAATTCAAAATCCCGATGGTAAGGGATTTTGAATTAGCGCTTCTGGTGTTGCGGTTCAGGTAAGTATGTGTGTGTAAGTTTGTTTGTGAGGGGCTTTAGTGTGTGTGTGTGTGTGTGTGTGTGTGTGTGTGTGTGTGTGTGTGTGTATGAGGGGCTATAATGTGTGGGTGTGAGTTTGCCTTGTGTGTATGTCTGTGCGATCTCGGAGTTGGAATATTAAAGTCTTTAGTGTATCTTTATCTTTATCTTTAGTGTAGGGTGGTTTGTTTGGTTATGGGGGGAGGCTGTGTATGTGTTTGTGTGTGTGCTGTATGTATGTAGTACTTTCGTGATTTTGAGTTTCGCGCTTTTATCATGTCGGTAATGTGGGGTTTAGGGATTCTGTTCTCGCATTGTGGGCTGATTGTGTAGATTTGGTATTAAGTAGTGATTCCATATATATATATATATATATATATATATATATATATATATATATATATATATATATATATATAAAATATATAGAAAGGGTGATAGAGAGATGTTTGTGTCTTTCGGCTTTTTCCCGGTTAGGGGTCGCCACAGTGGAACTCCGGTCCGCTAATGATTGGCAGTTGATTTTTTCGTACCGGCTTGCCAGGCCTGATGCACAACCTTCAATGAAGGTACGCCCATTCACGCATGTCTCCACGCAGAAGACGCTCTAGCTGAGAATCGAACCGGACAGTGTCTTACTGTGGTGATAAGAGAGATATATGTCAATATATATGGATATACATATATATGCAAATATATAGATAGGTTAATAACATCTACACAACCATGGAGGTACATATAAATAGGATACTACCAAATACCGAATGCTTTACATACCGATGCGTGTAATCACGAGGCTTAAAGACCAAAAGACCACAGTACCAAAACACCAGAACCATGAGTACTATTATCACGATATTAAGGGACATTTAGGTAGTGCTTCTGGTGCTGCGGTTCAGGTAGGTATTGTATGTAAGTGTGTTTCTGATTGCTGTAGTGTGTGTAAGTGCATGTTCTGAGTGTGGTGTGTGTTTCCGGGGGACTGTAATGTTTGTGTGTGGGTTTGCTTCGTGTGTCTGTTTGTGCTATCTCAGAGATAGATTATTAAAGTAGCTATGATGTGGGGTGCGACCACCCACATGGGGGATGTATGAGGGCATGGCCACCTGCCCATACGTAGTGTAGGATGGTTTGTTTGGATGTGATGGGTAGCAGTATGTCTGTGTGTGTGTGTGTGTGTGTGTGTGTATGTGTGTGTGTGTGTGTGTGTGTGTGTTCTGTGTTTGGGTTACTTCCGGGAGTTTAACTGTCCCTAGTTTGAGTGTTCTTTGGGAGTCTGGGAATGGTAATATGATCGTTGGAAGTGTGTGCGTTCCTGAAACTGTAGGTATGCCATATACAGTAGTAGAAGTCTTCAAATATGTGTATAACATGGACCATAGCAATCACACATTCCGCCACGACCGAACGTTATGAACAAAGGATATGGAGAGTATATATGTCTATACACTATTACAAATATGTGCTATGGACATGAGCCAAAGATAAGGTTACCACCTGTCCCACCTTGCGAGGGGCAGTCCCTCTATGTGCGGTAGTGTCCTAACCAAAATGAGTACAACTACTAATGTCCTACAATCTCAAGACATTTGGCATGTTCCATATTTAATGTAATTGTTGCATAAAATAGTCATCTGTATCTAAAATACCTACATGTAACAAGAAACAGGATAAGCAAGTAAACTGCTACAAGAATAAGCTTTTATATAGGCATATATGTAAAGTTCTATACTTTGTACTGACTGTGGGCATGTTTCGGCCTCTAAAATCCAATGTGTGTCCTGCAAATGTCTCACTATGGCCATTTGAAAAGGTGGCAACCCTAGCCAAAGATGTTCAGTCACCAACACAACTCCAATGAGTGCAAATAATTGTGACAGAAATACACGAGACAGCTTTCATGTAGCAACATTTCATTACATACCAATGTATTTCCGAAGGGATTGAAGGACCAACATCACCTGCATGCTATACAGGAACCAATTAGCAATGGCTTAATGAATCAGCCTGCAATTACCATAGTATTAGTCCACTAAAGGATAGGTCTTCAAATAGGGAAGGAGCCCTCACACACATATCGAATATGTATAAATGCAGTTCCTACACACCTGCATCTGCTATGTACACCCACCTACATCTCCCTCACACCCAAAACAATTGCATTACATACTGTAATAACATCACAAACATCCACTCACTCTATGACATCTGCAGAAGCCTTAACACACCTTGTCAGAGACACACTATAATGGCCCTATGTGAAATTGTTGCTGTTGTACAACGGAACAGACGCTGATGTTACAGGGTTTGGTTGCAATAATCCCATATCAGACGGCTGTGTGTACACTAGGAAGTGTTATCAATTACTGATTAACAGCACAGTATGATACACATGTACAGTATACCAAAGATGTCAGGTGAGCACAGTTCAAAACACCTAACATTCTATGCATAGCCACACAGCCTTGAGCTGCCCAAACATCCTTGCCAGACCTAAACATTTGCAGATGTATCAGGTACAAACCCTGCAGAAGTAGCAATGTTCAGAAATATAACAGCTAGACTCACATGTAGAACTACATCCTCTAGCCGTTACACACAATCCACGGGGGCCATGAAGTTAATATATCTCTGTGTGTCTCCATATTGCTGTTGCAATTCATCACAAACAACACATCCTCCTCGAAGGTAGGGCAAAGGGACAATGCCCAAGTGGAGTATTCAATTATACACCACTGTTGCCATGTCATTGGCTAATGGAGTAGCTGCACAGCTGATGTGCATGTAATCATCTACTCCGGAACACCAATTGGTAGCAGGATACCACATGTTACTGATATCTAAGTATAAAAGGATGGTTTGTCATACATTCAAACCATCTGTATATACCTGCAAAACGTTACAATGAGGATTACAACACAAAACGATTAGGATTTATATTACTGTCAATGATAACTCGGGTTACTAATAAGGTATGTAGAACACTCAGTATGTCAGTGTATGTAGTACCTGTTCTGTAATAATTAAAGTGTACGCAATGCATATAGTGGGAAAAGGTATTATGTAGTGATGTATTGTTGAGCATAGTAATGCTCGTAGAAATTGTGTGTACTGCTGTAGGCCATAAGGTAAACACCTCATACATCACAAGGGATGCTATATAAGGACTTTGAACACAACAATTCCACTCCAGCCGCTGTCAGTGGCAGGGTTGATCCAACAAGTACGTGCCATAACAGGGGATAATATATGTTGATATACTGTAACAGTAGACATATGTATGGGTGTATAACTGAGAATAACATGTCTAAGGTGGTCCTGCTGTGCAATTATGATTTGCATTGTGGGATATTGTGGCAAAAATGTGTAATGTACAGTATTGTAGGTAGATATGTCTAACATTTTACATAGCATTAACTGTTATATTATGCAAACATCAGGTATGTCTATTGGTATGTACAATACACAATAACAGGATACATATGACTTGTAGTCACCAGACAGTGTATCAGCATGTTAGCTAATTGAAACGGCAGAGCTAGTCAATTATCCATGCACAAAGGACATGTAATAGCTTCATAGGTTCATAGTTAGGTACTATGTTGTCTGGCCAAGGCCATTCATAAGCCTAGCTACAGTGTTTTGACTTGCGGCACCTCCCTAGATTAGTTTCCTGTGCCTGTGAACAGCAGAGCCATTAGTTTCCTGTGCCTCTGTACAGCAGAGTCACTGCAGTGATCCCTAGTGTACATGTCTGTCTCCCATCCACCCATCGAGGTATCTCTTGAAGAGTGCTAGTGAGGGTCCCTGCCTGATGTACATAGGAATCATTTTCCAAAGCATGGGGAGTGTCTGGGTCAGGAATGTATCCCTCCAGCACATCCTAGTCATCGTTGCATTTAGGTACATATCCCAGAGCATGTAGCTCTCAGGAGCTTTTGCTTATGTGGAGCATATCCATCAATACTGTTTTGGACATCGACCTTGTATGTTCAGCAGAGATTACCTCTGAGTATGCTGTATGCAAACGAGTACAGTTGGAGTTTCTGTAGTTGGGCTGCATATGTCATCCTTCAGAGGTCAGTATTCCTCTTGGTGTGGTAATGTTGTGGTATTTCAAGCCGTTGCTGTTGTCGCATAAGGTATATCCCAAATGGGGTGTTGTACCCTTTAATGTGTTTCATAAGTCATGAGTAGAGAGGCACAATGGCTACCTTTGTTCTGGCTACAAACCCATTAGAGATTAGGGGGGCACATAGAAGGATGTCCACACCACCTTGCCAATATGGTTATCAAAGGAGTGAATGCTATCTGCTTGGGTTCTAAGATCCCTTATTACATCTTATGTATGTAGGGGACTACCACCTATGTGATAGTCCATGGGTGATTGGTGTAATCCAAAGGGGATGTCTATGCACCTTGTGGCATGCAGCTTGAGGCCATCTTATTGACACCAGGTATCCGTCCCAGTGACACCCTTATGGAGGGTGTCTGTATCAGCTGGGGAATCAATCATGGCCCTAGTTTGCAGTCATCTGCAAACCTTTTCAGGGTAAGTCCTCCTGTGCTAGTCTGTACCTCAGAGAAGCATATACTGAACATGAGGGGCCCTATGACCAAGCCCTGGGGGATGCCAATTGTAACTGATTTACAGTAGGACCTAGGGTATGCTACCCTCACTGTGTGGGTTCTGTCCGTGAGCCACTTTGCATAACATCTCGTGACGTAGGGGTTAATGTGCAGGTGGATGTGTATGTTGATAATACCAGAATGGGGAATGGTGTTGAAAGCCTTTGAGAGGTCAAGGTAGGCTGTGTGGACCTCCTTACCCTCATCTACTGCCTTGGTAACTGTCTCAAAGGACTCCACCAGGTTTAAGAGGCATGGTCTGGTCCTAACAAATCCAAACTGGGTGGGATCAAAGGTTTGGAGGCCACCAATGTCTCTGTGAATGAGATCCATGATTATGCGCTCCATAGCCTTGCAGAACAGTCTAGTCAGGTGTATAGGCAATAGTTCCCCTGGTCCATTGTGGCACCACCTTTGTGGAGTGTGATAACTGTTGCTGTGCACCATTCAGGGGCCACAATGCCTGATGCAAGGCTATTATTGAATATGGTGCCTAAGTGGGGAGCCAGTTCATTCTGAAGTTCGTGGAAATCGCAGCCTGGGATGTTGTACAGTCGCATGGATGCTGTGTTCCTGGCTTTAGAGAGTGCAGCTTTGAACTGTGTAGTTGTGATTGCAGGGACTCTGCATCGTTCCTTTATAGATATGGGCCATTTAGGGTGTGAGAGAGGGGTAAAGTTAGCACTGAACCTATCTGCCAGGATGTTGCCAATATCAGTCATTTCTGTAATGTTCGTGCCTTACTGCTGTATGTCAGTGCAGATGTGGGTATCGTCATTGAGAGTAGTGACATACCTCTAGCATGCTTTGTGGTAGTCCTTGGAATTAGTCATGGTTATGTTTACGTAGCTAGCTTTGGAGGATGTGATAAGGGATCTCAGATTCTTACTGAGGCTGACCAGGGAGCTCCTCCACTCATGGGATTGTACTCTACTTTGCAACAGTCTCCTCCTTCTGTTGTACATTATGTCCATGGCAGTGGACCACCAGAGTGGCCTCCATTTTCTGGTGGGTACCGTCATGGTACTGTTTGGGATAGCATGATCCATACAGTTGTGTAAGTGCTAATTAAGTGCAGTTGTGTATGATTCAGTGGTTGTAACTATATTGTCCATCTGCACGGGTGTCATGACGTTTACTACTGCTGTTATAAGAAACCTGAAGTTGGCTTTGTAGAAATATTGTACTGTGTTTTCCGTAAAGGGTGTGGTGCCGGGATGTGGATAACAAGGGTGATTAGCGTACATTTGAATCTAACCAACGAGGAGATAACCCCAGGTGTGGAACACCAGTCACACATGTTGGTAATAACCAAGTCTAGGATATTGTTGCCCCTAGTGGTGGTGTGGATAGGTTGATCCAGGCGATTGGAGGTTATGAATCCCAGAAAGCGTTGGCCTAATGTGTCGGTACATGAGTAGGTATCCCAGTTAATGGTGGGGTAGTATCAGTCACACATCATTAGTGTGTCTGTTTGAACCCTAATTTCCAGTACACCAAGAAGAGAGAACCATTATCCATGGGGTATGGTGGGGGATCTATAGCAAGCTACAATTTGTATAGCAGTTATGGCCAGAGTTAGTTGCACTTGGATAACTTTGATGCATTGTGCTAAGCAACTAGCCTGGAGGTGTGGATATCCTTAGGAAATATGGAGTGTTCCGGTCCAGATTACATGACTGAAAGGTGTGGTATGAGTAATAGCCTGGTAGTGCAGGGGTACTCTCAGGAGCCTAACAGCAGGTCCCAGTCACTGCACAGATATCGAAGTGGTCCATTACAAGGAGTGCCTTGGGTGAGTGCATTTGAGATGAAGACGTCAAGCATTGAGTAGATTACCCTCAGGTTTTGCTTGCCTGTTCCTGTTATGGTGGTGAATATGTTATTTGAACCGTGCCTAAAACAGGCACTATAGGAGCAGCAAGAGCCTTAGCCATTATCCGGAATCCCAGGGCTGACAGGTGCAGGCCATCTGTGCCAAAGCATCGTGTTCTGTCGACCATGTCATTCAAAGCAGACAGATACTGGATACCCTTGAAATGACACCAGAAGCATAGCCAATTGTTGAAGTAAATCATTTTGTCCTTGTACTGCATTATCAGTCTGGACGATGGCAGAATGCTACTCAGGGCTAGGGTGATACCTGCCTGGGCTACAAGATCGGAGAGCTATTCCATGTCTCTTTACATGTGGTCCAGGAAGGTACATCTCAGGGCATTCACACTAACATGGACAATGACACAGTCATATTGTACCTGTTGAGGAGTGACCTGAGTGCAGAGGTTATGTTGCGGATCCTGTTACCCGACAGGCAGCTGACAGTAACTATCTCTTTGTTTAGCCTGGTGAGTGGGACATCATTGTGACCGCCTATTGAGTCACCTATGACCAATGTGTTGGGTACATTATTTCACCCTATTGGCTGTGGTTGATGGGCACACTGAGTCTGTGGGCTATAAGTCATTGGTGTTGTGTTGGGGGATGGGGGCTGCCTGTGTTTCTGCTTTGGAGTGCTCTGTTGACTAGACAGAGTAGTATTGAAAGGGTCTGCAAATATTGTTGTCTTACTATGTGTGGCCTGTGGTGGTGGAGATTTAGTGAGACTATGTGATGAGTGTGGTGTGGTGCAAATGTTTAACTTCCCCACATGATTGTCAGGTTCAGTCTGGGTTGGAGAGCTTTACCTCCAGCATGGCTAGATATGTGCATCTCCCACAGGTTGTAGTGTTGGATGTTAGGAGGGGAGTATTGACTGTGTACACGAGACAATTTCTATATTGCCTCATGATGCCCATATTCATCATATAGACAGGCGAGAACACTGGGAATTGACAGTTGGACATGCCTGAATATATAACTATTTCCCACTAGATAAGTGAGGAAAGTGTGTACAAGAGCTGTTTTACTCTAAGCAAGTGGGAAATGTAAGTACAAACAGTGTTTACCTGTAGGTAATGAGGATTGAGTGCTATAATAATTAGTAGCTCATGTAGTGCTTACATGTTCTGAACAAGTGCTGAGCATGAATAAGAAATACAGATAGGGTGTTGGATAACATAAACACACTGCCCCCAAACAGGTACATGATCATATATCCATGTACACTACAAAGCCCCTGTAACCATAACTATGATGGTACAAGGTGCACTCAGGTTGCATGGGACCTGTCCACATCCCTGGTTGTATCATACACATATGGCAAAACAGTTTGCTCTACACATACACATCATGTAAAACATAGCTTCATGTCAGTCTGTGAAAATACTGAATGGTGCACACCAGCAGTTATCACAACCCACAAAGTAGAGACACCACACATAATGGGAAGCACTGCACTACTACCCTGCTGAGTCT
Source organism: Protopterus annectens (assembly GCF_019279795.1). Classification (NCBI taxonomy): domain Eukaryota; kingdom Metazoa; phylum Chordata; order Ceratodontiformes; family Protopteridae; genus Protopterus; species Protopterus annectens. Next base: position 912,170,098 of record NC_056727.1, on the reverse strand, counting down.
GGTCTGAAAGGCCATGAACCTTAATCAACGTATATGTTGTTAGCAGTACAGATGTAGATGACAAGTATGGATGATTTCACACTGATACAAACCC
>NC_056727.1:912120479-912125652 GCF_019279795.1 Protopterus annectens | reverse complement strand
AATTGGGTCCTTTCCAGACTCCTCTAAAGCACAGAGGCAGGAATAGGCGTTCAAGAGGCAGAAATCAATCCAGGGGTGCCTACAGGGGACGCCAGTGGCAGGGCAACAACCAGCGAGGCACAGACACAGCCACCACCACTGCAACAGGACAATCACAGTGACTTGGCTCTGCCAGGGAACAACTAGCAGCACCCTTAGGCGGAAAGCTAGCCTTATTTTCAAGGAACTGGCATTACATCACAAGGGACAAGTGGATTTTGCAAACTATAGACCAAGGTTACAGGTTTCATTTCCATACTCTACCAGGAAAAAGAGGAATGCCAAACCTACCACCAAATCAAAAGGCAGAAGCTCTAAAACAAATAGCTCATTTAGTAAGAATGAGAGCTGTGGAAGAGGTACCATCTATGGAACAAGGAAAGGGATTTTACTCCAGACTCTTCCTGGTACCAAGAAAAGAGAAAAAATGGAGGCCTATTCTCGACCTGTCCGCTTTAAACACATTCTTCATTGTTCCAAAATTCAAAATGCTGACCCTACAGCAGCTTCTTCCCATGCTGGTCAAGGAGTCTTGGCTGGTAACTCTAGATCTCAAGGAGGCATACCTGCACGTCCCCATATGACCAAATTGCAGAAGATACCTCAGATTTCTTGCAGGATCAGAGCATTATCAATTCTCAGCATTGCCCTTTGGCTTATCTACTGTGCCCAGAGCGTTCACGAAATGCCTGGCATCAGTAATCGCTCATTGCAGACTTCAGGAAATCCAAATTTATCCCTACCTGGACGACTGCCTGATACAAGCGGGCAACAAAATCAAGCTAACAGAAGACTTACACAGAGTCATTTACTTGCTACAAGCCCTGGGATATACAGTCAATATAAAAAAGTCAAGGCTGATACCATCCCAAAGAATAACCTTTTTGGGTGTAGAGCTGGACACATCAAAGCGGATGGCATTCCTAACTGTGGAAAAGCAAGAACAACTTCCTCCCTACTTCTTGGCATTAACAAAACAGAACCATCTAACAGCAAGAAAAGTGCTGCAAGCCTTGGGCTTCATGGCATCCTGCATAATTCTGGTCCCTCATGCCAGACTGCATATGAGAAAGCTACAGTGGTATCTGAAGAATTTATGGTCTCAACACAAACACAGCCTAGAAACCAAAATTCCACTAATACCATGCCTGAAGCAAGAGTTCCTTTGGTGGGCTCAGGCCTGTCAAACAAACACAGGGCTGCCCTTCTACAGTATTCAACCAAGCCAAACCATCACAACGGACGCCTCAGACCTCGGTTGGGGGGCCCACATGCTGGACAAGTGCATACAAGGCTTATGGACTCAAGACCAGCTGCACCTACACATAACTCTAAAGGAAATGATGGCAGTAAAATTGGCAATCTAGACATTCAGACCATTTCTCCAAGAAGGACCCTTGATGATAAGGACAGACAACACCACAGTTATGTGGTACATCAACAAACAGGGAGGCACGCATTCATACCCTCTATGCCGGATGGCACTAGACCTATGGAATGTGGCTCTCAGCTACAACATTCAGTTACAAGCAATTTTTGTACCGGGAAAGGAAAACATTCTAGCAGACATATTAAGCAGAACTACAATGGATGCCCACGAATGGATGCTGCACCCGGACATCTTCAAAGCCATCACAAGAAAATGGGGACTACCACAAATAGACTTATTTGCATCCCCACTCAATCACCAGCTAAAGAAATTCTGCACAAGGACGTACCACCCACTTGCTTGGAAGGTGGACTCTCTATCCTTCAGTTGGAAAGGCCTGACAGCATATGCATTCCCTCCACTTCCTTTGATGCACAAGGTGCTATTGAAGATCAAAGAGGACCGTCCAAGGATCATTCTGATAGCTCCAGACTGGCCAAGACAACATTGGTACCCATTACTGAGGAGCATGTCTCGGGAACAAATGTGGACACTACCCCTGATACCATTGCTGTTAACACAGAACAACTACAACATCCTGCATCCAAACCTGAAAACTCTGCAGCTGACTGCCTGGAACATTACATAAGAGCAATTAACCCAAATTTATCCCAAAGGGTTAAAGACATTATCCTTGAGGCTCGCAGACCTTCAACAAGAAAGAATTATGCAGCAAAATGGAAAAGATATCTCATTTGGAGTACTGCAAAGGGAAAAGATGTGTCACTGGTAAACATAGCCAACATCCTGGAGTACTTGGCAGAGCTCTTCCATACAGGCCTGTCCTATTCTTCCATCAAGATACATGCATCAGCTATTTCGGCAGAATACAGCTTGGATCCTCCTGTCTTTTCACATCCCCTGCTTAGGCAGTTTCTAAGAGGAATTAAAAATGTAAAACCTCCTAGGAAACCACCATTGCCAACATGGGACTTGAACTTTGTGCTAGAAAAATTGACACTTCCTCCTTTCGAACCAGCAGCAACAGCAGAATTACAATACTTATCCTGGAAGACTGCTTTCCTGCTGGCAATCACCTCAGCAAGAAGGGTTTCTGAACTACAGGCATTAATGGCAGTGCAACCCTTCCTGATCTTCCATCAGGATAGAGTGTCCATGAGAACAAATCCTACATTTATGCCTAAGGTGGTATCCAGAGTGTCCTTAAACCAGGCTATCCACCTACCTACATTCTTCCCAAACCCACAGAACAGGGGAGAAAGACTGTTGCACACCTTGGATGTACATAGACAATTGCACTACTACCTGGACAGAACCAAGTGCAATAGAAAAACTGACCAGCTTCTGGTAGCATATGCAACAGGGAAGGAAGGAAAAGCAATTTCAAAGCAGACAATCTCCAAGTGGATAGGAAATTGCATTAGATTTTGTTACTCCTTCCATGGAAAGAAAACTCCAGAGAACATCAGGCCTCACTCCACAAGGGCTACAGCCACTACTACAGCCTTCTTACGAGGGTGGCTACCAAGGACATTATAGAGGCTGCTACTTGGACCTCCGTGCATACATTTGCCAAGCATTATAATTTACCTCTATACTCTAGATCCCGAGCAGGTTTTGCCACTGCTGTTTTGCAAGGTATCCTAACTACACCATAATCTCTCTTTTTTCCTCCTCCCCTAGTTGGCTATGGTATTCTACCCATTTGTAAGGACTGCAGATGCATCCTTGAAGGACATAGTACAGTTTTGTACCTACCATAAATGTAGATGTCCGATAGGAATGCATCTGCAGTCAGGATTACCCACCCACCTTCCCCTCTGTGGTTCTCCTAGGGTATTTGCCATCTGTTAGCTAGCTTGGGGGGGATCTATTATGGTGTATTTGTTTGTATATATGTAAATACATGCTTATTTTATGTGTTTGCTCTCTACTTTTTGGAAACATTGGCATTTATCCAAATTTAGCCATCCAAGAGGGCACCTGGCATCTGGGGCAAGAAACACTGAGGAAAATGGCGTCGGCTGATGCCTTTATACCCGAAGAACTGCAGCTATGACGTCGGGTGAAGTGCGACACCAGCCGAAGCCAGACCCAAACTTTGGAATCCGGCCGACCGAAGGGCTGCCTGACGACAGGACAACCCATTTGTAAGGACTGCAGATGCATTCCTATCGGACATCTACATTTATGGTAGGTACAAAACTGTACTTTTCCTATTGCCCACTTATTCCTTCATCCTCCATTTATCTACTGTGTGACTCTGAGCACATCACTTAACCAGACAGTTCTCTGGTGCAGTTAAAAACTTGGGTTAGGCTTCTCAATGCTTTCCTAGATTGCATGTCTAGAAGGCCAATGTAAGTCAAGCCTGAACTGAATTTATATTTGCCCATCCAATTGTCAAAGTTTGGTGTAAAGGAAGCAAGAGTATCATTCTGTTTTATATAAATGGAAAGCTGCACAAACACACGCGCGCACACACACTCATGCACACACACACACACACACACACACACACACACACACACACACACACACATACACACACTACTATGCTTTTGTCTTACCAAAGAGTTTGGATTACTTATTGAAGTCTTTGCACCATTTATGGAGTTGGGAGAGTATATCAAGCCATGACACCAACACAACTGTCTTGTAGCCTGCTTAACAACTGTCTGCAGTTACTGCTCATTGCAACATAGCCTGCCTGTCTCCTTACTGTCTAACTCTGTCTCTCTTTCTTAGTAATGTAATAAATGTTCACTGCTACATAACCTGCCTAACCTCATTCTTACTCTCGAGTTTATGTATATTAATTCCACTTCACTTCCATGTTCTGTATCTAACTTTTTGTTTCCCAAGCTATAGCTTTAGTAAATACTCACTCCCACAGAACGTCTCTTCATGCTGCCTAAACTCATCTCTAATTTTCTGTCACTGTAATTGATACCCACTTCGTGTAAGCTCCTTTTTCTACATAATCTATCTCCCCTCTAATTATTTAGCACTGTAATTAATGTTTATTGCCCTTCTCCCCTCCCTGTGTTCTACACTGTAGCAGAGCATGTAAAACTCACAATATCCCAGTACTATTCCGAAACACTTCTCCCTCTTTCTTTTCTTTCTCTAATGCTATAATTAAAGTTCATTGTCATGTAATCTTTGTGTATCATGTGCAGCCTTAGATCTTGTATCACTGTGTTTAGTGATGTGTTTTATTTATTCTCCGAGCTGCACATTATAGCCTCTGACTCTTCTCTCACTGCTCTCTTTCTCCCTAAGAATGCAATTAATCCTCAATGCAATTTTTTTGTATTGTGTATAATTGCCTCTCTTTCCATAGTACTTCTGCTAATAGTGTCATATATGTCAATGTGCTGCATATTACCTTTCTATTTTCTTTCTTCCCTTTTTTATTGTATAATTACTCACCCTTGTGTAGCAGCTTTCTAAGAACGTTGCCTAACCTGCTGTCCCACATGCCATCATTTGTGTTTTAAGCAATTTCTGATTTCTGGGCAATCTGTTTTAGCCACACTGAGCATACCTTATGTGGGCGTTGTTCAAAGCACACCCATATGCAGGTTGAGTGAGGTACTCCACAAAACCAGATTATCTTTTTTTTTTACTGTTGTTTATGAGAAATGGAACAGATTTGAATAAGCAACATATATTTTAAGAAGGACTATTAAAATAATTATATGATCACTTTTAAATATAAATAGAATTGGATGGTACACT
>NC_056727.1:911945479-912115479 GCF_019279795.1 Protopterus annectens | reverse complement strand
TGCAGTATTAATCCCTGCCTCTGCTGAAAATTGTTTTGTTCTGTCCAGTAAAATTGACCGGCATTTGAATTTCAAACTTCATGTTCTTCAGAATACATAGTAGCACAACCTTTTTTCTAGCAATTTTCTAAGTTTATAAGATGAATATTTTAAATTTGTCCCTATTTTTGGGACTGTATTCCCCATTATTGGCTTCACCCAGGTTTTTGTGCTAAGGTTGACAGCTATGGCAAGAACTGAATTCACTGAATATGGACTGTAGAATTGTGCATATTTACTGATAAAGGTGCACTGTAGAATTGTGCATATTTACTGATAATGGTGGACTGTAGAATTGTGCATATTTACTAATAATGGTGGACTGTGGAATTGTGCATATTTACTAATAATGGTGGACTGTAGAATTGTGTATATTTACTAATAATGGTGGACTGTGGAAGTCTGAGTAGACTTTTTATGATAAATGTTCTCAACTGGGCAGTTTTGCCATTATGGGTGCATATGTTTTGTTTCATTGCTTACTGGAAAAATGTTCAAAACAAATTTAAAACACCCTCTAACAAGTGTACTGTATTGTACAAGGAATATAATTTTTAGTACAATGAGGAAGGTGTATCAAAGAGCACATGTATGTTTCATATGCAAGGGCCTATGATTGAAAACAGCCCAAAATTAATCTTTATCTGCCACTGGCAAAATGTATTTTCTTTGAATGTGGGTTTCAATGCTGTTTCAATGAATGTGAGTTTCAAGGGCAGAGAAGTTTTAATGCTAAGTTTTCATTGTGAGACTGCATTGCTTTGTTTAACAGATGACTTAATGTTTGTGCTGTAAAATACAAAATAAAACTTTCAAATGAAGTCCAATCATTGAAGTAAAGCAGTATGCACATTAGTGTTTATGGTAAATGGAGTGAAATAGCCAAGTAATGGTTAATTGGAATGGCTGCAGAGGCTCCAGTTCAACCATTATTTTGTCAGGGGGAAGGGCAGCAAACTCAGACAGGCCCAGCTGAACTATACCTCCCAACTGTCCAGATTTTCAAAGAATGAATAGATTTTTGCTTCTTATTTTTGGTTTGTTGTTCATAAAATTTGTAGTTTTAATTCCTAAATGATTTGCCAGAAGTCACTAAATAATAAGTTTCAGACTTCATAACCTTCATAAAATGCATGTTAAAGTAAGAGCTGTTCTATCAACTGTCTCAATTTATACAATAGCAATTTTAGTACTGTTTATATGTGCCCCCAATATATTTGGCCTTGTTCAGATTTACTGCATTAACAGGTTGAGAGGTACATGCAAATAAATTGCTTTATAGAATTAGGCATAGCCAACCTCTCAACTGTCCCCAAGTTTTGGCTCAAAATGTTGCTCTTCCCCCTAATAATCCCTCCGCAAAATAGCAATTTTGGAAGAAAACATGGAGGGTTTACAATTAAGAAATAACTGTAATAATCAAAGTTATAGATTACTTGAAATGCATGTAGATTCTTTTATTTTGTCAGCTGCTCAAGGTAGCAGTACTAATATTAAAGTGTCCCTTCTTTGACAGGTAGAAGCTGTATTGTGTGTCTATTTTATATTTTTGCATCAGATTTTTGGTCCATTTTTCATAAAATTGTGTTTTTTGGCAAATTAGTGACAAATCACTAAAGACTGAAGTTAGAAAATGACAGACATTTGAGTTTCAGATTTTATACCCTTCAGAAAATTCATACTAATGCAAGACCTATTCTATTATCTTTCTAAGTTTATTAGAGCAATATTTAAAAATTGTCCTTATTGTTGTGCCTTTGTCCCACTTCTGTGTATGGCTTTGTCCAGATTTCTTGCTCTTGAAGTTGAGAGGTATGACAAATGTGTCAGGGCCATCACAGTCAGCCAGAGATTTCAAATTGTGACATGCTTGTTGCACCCACTCCCCATGTAGTGACTCTGGATGTGTCCAAGCAAGGCAAGGAGTAGTTGTATCTACCTTGGATGGGGAGGACACACTGCATAAGTACTACAGTGGCTTTTCATCTGTCCTTGATTTTGCAGAATGGTCTGGTTTCTGTCATATTTTTGTACTGTTGATTTATGCTTATTACTCAAAGTGCCTGTTGCTCTGTGTTTAAGTAGCAATGCTTTAATGACCATAAGGTAAGCTTGTCTGACATCGTAAGATGCAAGTAAGCTTTAATAAGCATACTGTTAAAGAATTGCCAACATTGAAAGCCTTTCTGTTGTTGCCATGCAGAGAATACTTGACTAGATAATGTATAAGCCTTGGGTATTAAAGGACAGGATTCCATTATTTTAAAGCTCATTACACTTGTTGGAGACTTCCAGTCATCTCTACGGGCTTTACCCGTAAACTAAACAGAATGCCAATCATGTGTGGTCCATAACCTGTACAATAATCCTTTAAGCAATGTATCTTGAGCTTGTTTCTTGTTTGCTTTTCATTTTTTACTTTTATCATGTTTTCCCCATGAAACAAGTTGTCAGGCAGCAGGTCTTTTTTGGCTAAGAAACATTTTTACAAGTGGGGGCATCACATAGATTTCTACTTTCAGCATGTTGCTTGGTACTTTAATAAAGCTGAATATATTATAATTAGAACTGCAGTGCAAGGAGAAGTGGTTTGAGTTGAGTTATTCTGGTTTTTCTTATACTTGATTTTGACTGGCATTCCAGTAATGTATTTAAAAAGTAATTTATTTTTTCATGCCTCACAACCTTTTGTTTCCATCTAGATATTAAGTAAGCTGTCATGCAGCCAATGCATTGAAATATTTTTATTCTTCTACACTTATTTTTGTCTTGATTGGACTTTCATAATGATGGTTTGCCACCCAGGGCAGCGTATTTAATTAAAGTTAGTTTTTTTGTGGTTTTGTGCATAGCTCCTCCCCTTTATGGTTGACCACACCCCTTCCCTTTGACCACGCCCATTCAGCGTCTCCTGCAGCCCCCCTGTGATTTGAAGTCACCAGCCGCCACTGACTTAGACACATGATGGGAGTCATAGTCCTGTTGCATACTACACAAAGCTGTGTTCGTGGCCTTGTGCAGTATGACTGGGAATAACAAATTAAAAAACCTTTGCCATTCTCTATTATACCTATGAGCAGCAGAGTAGTGAGGGTTTCAGCACCACCTGGAAATGTGGCAATCTGTGGGTGTGGCCAATGCAAATTAGGCCTACATACACCTGGGTGCACTGCACTGCATGTATCTTTTGTAGTATAGCAATTCAGAGATGCCTGTACTATGCAAAATCACTGCAGAGCAGCATAGAAAATATGTAAGTAAATCCAGTGTTGTGAATGCAATAATCTGAGCAGGTGAAGTACAGTACTGCAGAGCAGGTGTTCTCTAATATGCCTTTCCCTGCTTGGATTGCTTCTCTGTCTAAGTAGTGCTGTGTTGTGCAGTGTGTGTTTGTGTGTGTGTGTGTGTGTGTGTGTGTGTGTGTGTGTGTGTGTGTGTGCGCGTTTGTATTTGTATGTGTGTAGCTTTTTTAACTTCTCCAAGTCTTTTGAGTTTCTAATACCATGACAAGAATTAAAGGTCACGAAATTAGTATTGTTTCAATCTTTGATGTTAGCCAAAAGTGCTCTTCACAGCACCTGCAATGTATCCAGAAGTGACTCCTTCTGCAATTCACATGGAGTTACATGCATCTGTAACATATCTAAATAAGACTATAAATTATTTTTTATGAGACCTGTTGCTCCTACTACTATTGAAACTGTCTGGATCCTTCTTCCACATCGCCATTGTTTCTGCTTGCAAAACCTGGTATTTTATGACTTTGTGTCTGTCTGTTCATAAGACACTGTAATCATTGGGTGTAGCAATTTCAATGATCAATGCTACTTTTGTCTTTTCATGAACTACTATATCTGGTTTTCTCACATCTATTTTTTGAACTATTTCGAACTGTTGGTAATGGGTGATCCCATGTGATATAAACCATCATTTTCTGCAGTGCTTTGTCTCTCATTTTTCTAGTGCTTCTCAACTACTTCAATATTTTAATGTTTGCACAATCCCTAATGCAGCAGTCTTGCCATGTTATTATGCCTTTCAGTATGCAGGCCTTCTGCCATTATCATATCATTCCCAGCAAGAAGATGTAGGACTGCTTCCAATTCTGTTTTACAAAACCTGCATTTGTCTGTTTCTTCAACATGTTCAATGGACTTTGTAAACCAGTGTGTATGTAGTCCACTGTCCTGGGCCACCAATATTAACCTTTCATCTTTTGGTTTAAATTCACCTCTCTTTAGCCATTCCTGCATCAGATCCTGATCAACATGAGGTTCTTCCAGGAATTTTCTGTTCTTGCAACTATATTTAGGTATTTTCCACACTTCTTGCCTTCTCATCTTATCCTTCACCTTATATTATTTCTTTTGTTTTTTGGCACATTCAGTTGCTGCCTGATTTATGTGGACTTCTGGACTGATTTCCATTTCTACGTGACACTGACATGCTTCTGCTAAACTAAGCAGGGAAGTCATCTTAGACTTGTTCTCCTCATGTTTTAAAGCTTTCACTATGCTTGGATCCTGTGAGGTCAGCAGATATCTATGTAGTCCTATGACTGAGGATCTACACATGTAATCAATCTCGAGGCAGTCCATACCTCCTTCAGAATGGGGAATATATAATCTTGGCATACATTGATTTTATAAGTCATTTGATAAGCATGAAGTATTTTTCTCATTTTCCTGACCAACTCATCCAATACCTCTTGGGGCTAGTCAGTCATCCTAAAGGTTATAACAGGAAGAGCAAATTGGTATATAGCTTGGACTTTGTTGCTAGATATCAAGGCTGTTTTCAGTATTCATTTTACTATTCTAAAATATTCCTTACTAGGTTGTATTGCTCCTTCATCAGTTCCTAAATATGTATGCACTCCCTCTTGTTCAAGTGTTTTTATGTCACATTCCTGTCCCAAACTGATATTTTCTTGGTGCTGCTCCTTTCCTGCTTTAAAGGTTGCTTTTGCACATTTATCAAGACCAAAATGACATTCTTATATCATCTGAGAATGTTTTTACCACTTTCAGTTGTGCTTTCAGCTCCTCATCTGGTGAACTATCCAGTTTCAAATCATCCACAAAAAAGAAGATGAAAAGTCTTTACACTTTGTTGTTTTCTGGGAGCCAAATTGTAACCATGACCTAATCTGTTAAGTAGACACCTTGATGGGTTAAGTGCAAGACAAAAGTGCAGTGGTAACAAAGAGTCAGCCTGGAATTTACCTCTCTGAATTTTTATCCCTGGGAAAATAATTTGTCCTTTATTATGGCTTAGCTGCAAAGTGGTTTGTTACTGTTTCATAGTCACTGTAATGTAATTGATCAGTGTAGGGTGTATCTTACATATTTGTAAGCACTCTTTTATCCATGAATGTGAGATGCTATCAAATGTGTTTTTGTAGTCTATTCATGCCATACTTAGATTCTTCCCCTTTTGCAGTTCTCCACTATGACTTTATTTAACAACAGATGATCCTTTGTTCCATATGACTTTCTTTTATTACCCTTTTGTTCTACTGCCATGATTAAGTTTTCTTCTAAATGACTCTAAACTCTCTTGGCATCAGCTTCGGTGTATAGTTTATTCATCATTGGAAGGCAAGTTATTATTGGTCTATAATTTTTAGGATAGCTTGCAGGTTCACTGTTAAGGAGGAGTATATTTTTTTTGTTGTTAACCAGGCTGGCATCTGTTCAGGGTGTGCATATAAATAGTTCTTACTCAGGGTTATTTCTTCATGTAAAGATGTTAATACTTTTAGCCAGAAATTAGGTACTGCATCTGGGCCTGGGGTTTTCCAGTTAGGAGCGTTTCCTAATTTTGTTTCAGTTTCTCTGGCCTTTACATCATCCCATTTCATATCCTGTACATTTGCACTTCTTATTTTTTCTTTTACTCCTATCCATTCAGCATCTTTGTTATGTTTCACTGGATCTCCATAGATATTTCTCCAAAATGTGCCTAAATCTTCTTTTTTTGGTGGTGTTTCTATTCCTTTTGTCTTGTTTTCCAATTCTCTATAAAACTTTTTTGGGTCATCAATAAAGCGCTTATTTTGTACTTTTCCTTTATATTTACCTGCATATCTTCTAAAATTTTCTGCCTGTGCTGATATCTTTAGTTTATTGCTGCAATGGTGTATGATAGATCCTGATCTGTTCTGATACCGTGTATTGCTTTTATCACATCTATCTTTCTGAGTATTTTTGTTGATCTGTTCCCACTTTTGTACTCTTCCAACAGCAATGCTTCTTGTCTTAATTGCTTTATAGTTTTCTCTGTTCGATACTTCCATGATAGCATTTGATTTCTCCCCTTCCTTTCCCTCACTATCCTGTATTTTTGTGGTTCGACTTAATCTGTTATTAATTTAGCTGCACAGTAATATATCCTATTTACTTCTGTTATACTGCATGAAATTCTATGAACAGTCTTGATTACTGTGTTCATTTGTGTTATCAGACTTTTAACATTTTGTATCTTATTGACTTTCTGAAATCTATTTCTTTCATTGATCTTAACATGTGTATCCCTCTCTATTAAATCAAGCAACTCTTCCCTTAAATCATTTTTTTTCTATCCTAAGGGCACATTCTTTCTTCTCGGCTTCCTGCGGCCATTCTATAGCAAGTTCCAGAACATCATCCTGTGACATATTCTCTTCAGCTTCAACCTGTGTCATCCATTGCTCTTTCATATGAGTACTGACTAGCCTATCCCTTCACAGCATTAACCACATCAGAGTTGCCACAGTTTCCTGTTCCTTCCATTGGTGTGCAACTTCAACTGAACTTTTTACTGGTTTCCTGCTGAAGGCTCCAAAGTATCTTCATGAGGCAACTGATCAGATGCTTTCTGCTCCACAGGTTTCTCCACAATTTGGGGACTCATTGTTCTATCATGCTACGATGTTACAAGAGTTAGATTCTATACTCTAAATCCTTTACTTTGCAGGTAATCCATAACTTAATTTTCTATTTCTTTAACTTCTCAATTACTAATTCTCTTTTCTACTTTCTCCTTTGTTTTCTTATTTTTTGTATTGTAAACTTTTCTATATCCAGATGCCTTTGCCTGTATTTCTCTTCAGATATCTTTGGTGCTGATTTTTTATATTGATTAGTTTTGCTTTCTCCTTTGCATAAATATTGTACCATATTAAATCTCTTTTTCTTTCCCGTGTCCATATTTCTTCTTCAGATGTCTCCTGCTCCTCTTGGTTCTCCTTACTTGAGAGGACTCATTGTTTTATCATGCTGTGACATAATCTGTGTTAGACCTTCTACACTAAATCCTTCATTTTGCAGATATTCCATAACTTCAACTTCAGTTTGTTTAACTTCTACTTTACTAATCTTCTGTTCTATTTTACCCCTTTGTGATTTTATTTTTTTGTATTGTGAAAATTTCCATATCTGGGTTCCTTTGCCTGTATTTTTCTTTCTATATCTTTGTAGCTGATTTTTTGTATTGGTTAATTTGGCTTTCTCCTTTGCATAAATATTGTATCATATCAGATCTCTCTCTGATACTGTACAATATTTATGCAAAAGAGAAGGCCTCTTTCTTTCCCATGTCTATGTTTCTTTTCATACCTTTTAAAAATCTCTAGATTTTGTTCTTTATATTTTTACACTTCATCAGTTGCTTCTTTTTCCAAATGGTCCAAGGTTTCTTGGCTTATATAATGTTTTTCATAAATCTGTTGTATTAATGAACACAAATTTGCATTTGAAGCTTTTGACAGTTTTTCTTGTGCAAGCATTTTTCTTTCCTGTAATTTATCTCTTAATATTTGTATATCTTCTGTATTGAAGTTCTGGGCTACTTGTATAATAGTAACAATGCATAATTTCTCCCTTATCCTCAGTAGTCCACTCTATCATCTTTTTGGGGTGTCAGGTTTTGTGGTTTTTATGGACTACTACTTCCTTCTACAACAGGGGGAAATCCTCCACCTGAACCTGGCCTAACTCCATTGTAGGAATGTTTCTGTGTCTTGAGGTTTCTACACAGTCATTTTCTACTCCTGGCACCAGTGCATCTACGAGGATTAGGAACTTTTTTTTATCCTGGGCTGTTTTTCATAAATCTGTTGTATGAATGAACACAAATTTGCATTTGAAGATTTTGACAGTTTTTCTTGTGCAAGTATTTTTCTTTCCTCTAATTTCTCTCTTCTTGGGTTAGGCCAGGCTCAGGTGGATGATTTCCCCCTGTTGTAGAAGGAAGTAGTAGTCCACAAAACCAGAAAACCTGACAGCTCAAAAAGATGATAGAGTGGTCTTTTTTGTCTTTTAACCTACTTCTGTCCATGATATATGCCATATAAAATACAGTATATATATTTACACACACACACACACACACACACACACACACACACACACACACACACGCACATATCAGTGTTGTCTTGGTGAGATTTTGTAAAAACAGGGTCCATCTTGTGAAGGTACTCACCAAGACTTGAGGATGAATGCAATTCTAGCAATACTACTCTCCCTTCCTTGCTGATTTTATCATCTCTCCATTCAGACCACAAATATGGATGAGCATGTGTAGCTGTACATGGGTAAGGGTGTGTAGGTGTATATGTGTGAGTGTTTGTAGCTGTATATGTGTGAGTAACTGTAAATGGGAGAGTTGTGTAGTTGTATATTGGTGAATGTAGGTAGTTGTATATGGGTGAGTATGTGTAGCTGTATATTTGTATGTTTATAGCTGTGTATGTGTGAATGTGTGTAGCTGTAAGTGAGTGAGTGTGTGTAACTGTATATGGGTGAGTATTTTTAGCTGCATATGGGTGAGTGGATGCACTTGGAAATGGGTGAGTGTGTGTAGCTGTATATGTGTGAGTTTATGCAGCTGTAAATGTGTGATTGTGCATAGCTGTAAATGGATGACTGTATGTATGTGAGCATGTGTGGATGAATGTGCGTAGCTATATATGTGTGAGTATGTGTGCCTGTAAATGGGTGAATGTGTGTAGTTGTATATGTCTGAATGTTTGGAGCTGTATATAGATGAGTGTGTGCAGCTGTAAATGGTGAGTGTGTGTAGCTGTATATGTGTGTGTGTGTGTGTGTGTGTGTGTGTGTGTGTGTGTGTGTGTGTGTGTGTGTGTGTGTGTGTGTGTGTGTGTGTGTGTGTGTGTGTGTGTGTGTGTGTGTGTGTGTGTGTGTGAGTGTGTCTGCGTGTATAGCTGTATATGGCTGAATATTTTAGCTGAATATGGGTGAATACGTATAGCTGTATATTGATGATAGTGTGTATATGAGTGTCTATGGGTGAATCTCTATATTTGCATATGGGTGAGTGTGTATAGCTGTATATTGGTGAGCATGTGTACCTGTAAATAGGTGAGTATGTATACCTGTATATGTGTGAGTCTGTGTACCTGTAAATGTGAAAGAGTGTGTGTAGTTGTATATGGGTGAGCCTGTGTAGCTGTATGTTGGTGAGTGTGCATTGCTTTACATGTGTGTGTATGTGTAGCTGTATATGTGTGTTCGTAGCTGTATATGGATGAGTGTGTGTTGCTTTATATATGTGCGTATATGGCTCCCCTTCAAAAGATCTAAAACTCATAACATCTAAAATCAAAACAACAAGACCATAATATCTAAAATCCATAACATCTAAAACTCATAACATCGAATTTTATAACATCTAAAATGTATAATATGTAATAATGTATCATCAAACATGTAAATGTTATAGTTTAATCTGTTAATCTTGTGGTATCACTATGAGATGTAGTTTTTATTTCTATAGTTATTATTTATATAGTGTAGGAATCTGTGCTATTTATATGGTGTTTATTTTGCCACTCTGTATGTGTTTTTTAGGCCATACAGGTAAGTGATATAGACATTATGCGTACATTCTTTACGGTGATTGTGATATACTGGGGTTAGGAAATTAACTTCTTCCCACTGTAGTGCGATCTCGACGTTGGTATATTTAATTTACAGGGGCATGTGGGGGTGCAAGGGGGCTTGCCCCCTGCAGAAATGTAGTAAAAAGTATGTTTGTTAGTTTGGTCTTGTTATATGTGGAGGGGATGTTATTTTCCTGTGATTTGTAGTGTTCGATGTTGTGATGCACATTTTAGATGTTATGAAATTCGATGTTATGAGTTTTAGATGTTGTGGGTTTTAGATGTTCTCGTTTCGATATTGTGATTTCAGATGTTTTGAAGAGGAACTGTGTATGTATAGCTGTATATGTGTGACCATTTGTAGCTGTATATAGATGAGTGTGTGTGTTGCTTTATATGTGTGCATGTGTATAGCTGTATATGTGTGAGTGTGTGTTGCTTTATATGTGTGCATGTGTATAGCTGTATATGTGTGTGTGTGTTGCTTTATATGTGTGCATGTGTATAGCTGTATATGTGTGTGTGTTGCTTTATATGTGTGCATGTGTATAGCTGTATATGTGTGAGTGTGTGTTGCTTTATATGTGTGCATGTGTATAGCTGTATATGTGTGAGTGTGTGTTGCTTTATATGTGTGCATGTGTATAGCTGTATATGTGTGAATGTGTGTTGCTTTATATGTGTGCATGTGTATAGCTGTATATGTGTGTGTGTGTTGCTTTATATGTGTGCATGTGTATAGCTGTATATGTGTGTGTGTTGCTTTATATGTGTGCATGTGTATAGCTGCATATGTGTGCGTGTTGCTTTATATGTGTGCATGTGTATAGCTGTATATGTGTTTATATGTGTGCATGTGTATAGCTGTATATGTGTGAGTGTGTGTTGCTTTATATGTGTGCATGTGTATAACTGTATATGTGTGAGTGTGTGTTGCTCTATATGTGTGAGTGTGTGTTGCTTTATATGTGTGCATGTGTATAGCTGTATATGTGTGAGTGTGTGTTGCTTTATATGTGTGCATGTGTATAGCTGTATATGTGTGAGTGTGTGTTGATTTATATGTGTGCATGTGTATAGCTGTATATGTGTGAGTGTGTGTGTTGCTTTATATGTGTGCATGTGTATAGCTGTATATGTGTGAGTGTGTGTTGCTCTATATGTGTGCATGTGTATAGCTGTATATGTGTGAGTGTGTGTTGCTTTATATGTGTGCATGTGTATAGCTGTATATGTGTGAGTGTGTGTTGCTTTATATGTGTGCATGTGTATAGCTGTATATGTGTGAGTGTGTAGGGGTAAGAATGAGAGCCTGTCTTAGTGAGCTTGAGGAGGATGAGACTGTGGCCATAAAAGTATGCGTCTGTGTGCAGAGGTGGATGGATGAAACTGAGTCCATGCATGTGTGCATTTGTTGTATAAGGACAGAGAGATCTTGCTGTATATTTAAGGAGTATGACTTTGTGTGTGCATGTGGAATTATGTATGACCACGTAAATACATTTGGGGGAGAATTAGACTGCCTGCATACAAAGTTCATAGGTTCATAGGTAGTTTCCAGGCTTGTAGTCCAGAGGACCATTGAGGAACCTAGCCCAAATTCTCAGCTGTTTCCAAGAACTGTCTAGTTAAGTGACTTACTTAAGGTCACACAATAAACAGATGAGGGCTAAGAGGATCAAACCCTGTATTACAGGAACTACAGCCCACAGCCTTAATCGTCTCCTCCTACTGCTAAACCATGTTGATAACACTTGGATCTGTATATTTCTATGTATATTAGGTTGTTCGGGAGTCTGAACCTTGGATCCTGTGGTTATGACTGTGTATGGAGTGTGACAGAAAATTAGGTACTTGTCCATTTCCATGTCCATGTCCATGAGGGAAAGATAATATTGCAGCCACATGTAGTTATTTAAAATGTTCAGGTGGGTGATTCATAAAAATATGATTTTTTTTTTGTTGTTTCCTCCCACATTATATCAAGGTGCACTACCCTCCTTTACTCTTGCTGTGTTTCCTTGCATTTCCAAAATGTCACCCCTTTGCCCTCTTGTTTTATGCTTTCTTTAAGAAGTAGAAACTTCCTACTTTTCTTGCTCTTCCTGACCTGCCTAGTGAAATGTTTTGTTTCTCCATAGCTTTTTTTGGATACATATATCTATTTATACACCATACAGGTGTGCTTCCATAAGTGTGTGTAGTACTGCTGCCACTGTACTCCGATGCCTTCAGATCCCCTTGTTAGGGCAGCTGCTCAGCCTCTGTCAGGAGTCACCTTTAGCATGGATGCTCCTTGTGTAACCTTCATTCCCCACATGGAGAGCCACCTAGGCTACTCACTCTCAGAGAGCTACTCTCAGCCCCAAGTCTGCCTTTCAAACCCAATTGGAGCAAAAGAAAGATGTTAGTGGCACAATCAGAGCTTCATCTCTCTGTGCAAGACAGACAATCATTGTTGATATATATATTTTTAGTTCATATACTAGCATGTAGCACTTTGCTTTCTTTTTCTTTATTCTGTGTTAACCTTTACTGTTTGTACATTTTCTAAGTTGCCTTGCATGACTTGTTATGGATCTTTTTACATGAAAGCGGCACCGATATTTCACTATACTGCAGTCCATATTCTGTATTATTTAGAGTACTATTTAATGTTTTATTTGCTGCAGAATTGTGTTTGCTTTTAGTGCTGTATTCATTAATTTATGGGTTTTGTACAGATTTTAATTATGACTTACAGTTTCTGATGTTCCATGATGGTTTACGTGCTCTTTGTCTGGCTACAGGCTACTATGTATGAGTGTCTGTGTTGGTGCATGATCCTTTGATTACTGTACTGACACCTCCAGAACTATATTTATGAGTTATCATATTCATTGTGCATAAATATGTACAACAGAAGCTGAATATGTGAGATACTGGTTATGCCACTATGTTTACTAAAGCAATTAAATCTTTAAGTGGTTGTTAGGTATTACTTATAACCTCACGAATGAAACTCAGCAAGTTATAATTTAGCACCTAGCAATCAATTAGAGGCTTAATCGATTTACTTATACAAAGTGTTTTGCTATTGCTCCCACATACCTCTCAAGTGTACCTCATTAGGAGGAACGTATCTCATTTGGGGTCTTAAAAAGTTCATGTTCCTCGAAGTTCCTCAAAGTTCTACATTGAAATGGTCTGTCACACATTCAGTGTTAGGATTTTTTTAAAGTGAAATCCATGGTAAATAGAAATTAATCGTGTTAATTCATTAAAGGATCGTCTTTATAAGTAAAACCAACATATTTTAACCATCATATGACCTTCCTAGTTGATGTTGTTGGTAAGCCATTAGTATGTGTTCCACATTTTGCCCATTTGTTCCACATTATGAAGGCGAGTGTTCCTCATTTTGGAGATTGAAGGTTGAGAGCTATGTGTATGGTCTTACACTATAAGGTAAGGAAAAACAAAAACATTGCAAAAAGAAACAGAGATATTCCATGCACTCTGTAACACTACTTTGGGATCACCATACTGAAAACTTCAATGATTTCTGTGTTAGCTCATCAGCATTGTTAGGTTTTCTTGTAGATAGTACAAAGACTGCAAGTGCAATCCTCAGAACAGCGAGACAAAAAGCATCTACAGATATGTATATATAAAACTCTGAAGTGTTGTGATATGGGAATCTTGCAGTTAACGTATATATGTGGAGTGAATGGGGGCAACCCCCAAAAACTCTTTAATATTATTGCAGTGATTTTGAAATATAGTGCGGTGCTTTGCCATTTTCACTTTAGTTATTATGTGTGTAGAAATAGTTATGGGTCCCACATTATCAGTAGGGGTCATAGTGTTAGGTTGTCTGTGGTAGAAGGCTTCCCCAAAAACTTTTAAGTTCTGAATTTGTATACTGGTATGGATAGCAGTCCTCACAACCCATAATCTTAAAATGCTTTCCTGACTTTCATGGAACCTGAATACAATTTCAGAAGAAAATGAGAGCCAATCAATGGCGAAAGTGCTTAGTCACAGGAATTCCCTGTGGTGAATAAAGTTGGTGTGATACTGGCCGACTGTTGGGATCATTGTTTCACTTTCTTCATTCCTGAATGATTTACCTGAAAACTGCAGATTTTAAGAAGAACAGATCAAAAATATGAGGAAAAATCTGGACAGTTGAGAGGAATAAATCCCTCAAGACTGCTGTGCTCACTTGAAGTTAGAGCTACCATAGGGTCTGTAGTCACCACAGGAACATGTACTCTGATATGTGATACCACATCCTCCTCCTGAGAGAGGTGTGAGTCGGAAAGGCTGTGTCACTCTCCCCACCCACCCTTAACCAGCGCCAGCCGATTCCCTAGTCACCAATCAAACTTGGGTCGTCTGAGTCACAGTCAGGAATTTATTTATTTAGTTATTTGTTTGTTTGTTTATTTGTTTGTTTCCTTTATTAACCATGTAAATGAACTGGTCCTAAACATCAGACCATTTTCAGTAATGACTCATGCCAAATGACCACAAAAAACATACATCAGTATATACATGAGGAACAAATTATACGAATACACAGTAGTGAACTAGATATATTCATAGCCATTAGCTCAGCATTTCATTTATCCTAAAGAAGAATACATTACCTAATAAATCTGAACACTAAGAAATACATTCACTGAGAAATAGAGCAAAAAGAAAGTAATCATGACGATGATGATGGTCACGAGCCCTCTATGCCAATGGAACCGGTTAAGTGAATGATATAATTTGTCTCTCCAAATATATATATAGAATGGGATAAAGTGTATTATGTCTATGCATCACCTACTATTTTATGCATTTGTGTGGGTCTTTGTGGGCTCATAGTGTAATGTTTTCACAAGTAAATGGAAGCATTAGGCTTCATTATGGTTCTGTGTATTAGCTGTATACAGTAAGTATAATGATCTATCACAAAGATAACTATCTGTTAGTGCAAACACAACAAAAGTAGTCAGTCATTATGGTGCAACGAAAGCACAAGAATGGTGATGATCACGCCAAGCAATAACTAAACGAACAGAACGTGGATCTTGCAGTCATTAATATGACTGATGATGCAATGGTAAGACAAAGGGGAATACGAAGAGATGAATTTATAAGTAAATAAAAAGAACCACAGGAGATGACATTTAAGAAATGCTGAAGGAGGTATGGTCAGATGATTGCATTATAGAGACAAGAAAGACAAACTTACAGAGATTATTTTTTTCTGCTATCTGCTGACCATTGGGTTCTCCACCAAACATTTGACCTCTACAACCCAGTAGGTGAGCCCTGATCATAGAAACATCACTTAGGCAGTTATCCTTTTTTTCTCTTAAGCCTACTGTCCCTTACCTGTGTCCCAAGTATCCAAGGGTTTGGTAGGCAAAGGGCCTTGTGATTGAAGTCTATGCCTCTGCATGCTAAATAATCATGGTCCTGTACCCCTTTTAGACAAGTATCTCTGTGCAACCCCCTGGCCTCTGCTGGGGATTCTATCACAGGGCGGTTCCCCAGGCACACAGTCCTCACCCCTCTGAGAAGGGGTTAGAAAACTTAAGCATTGTCATCACCCCCCCCCCCCCCCCATTGCCAAAAACACAAAAACACATGCTCAGGCCACAGTACAAACTTGTGGCACTTGGGCTGCAGTTATGATTTATCTATCTGTACCAAAAGAGCTGGTTAAGATGCTGGAATTAGTTTTGACTAGGCATGGCTTTTTTGCAAGAACTCAGATTATGTAGTTACTTGAAAGTGCTGTAATATTTACCATTAAAAATATGAAATAAAAAGGTGAGCCATGAGGTGTAATTTGCAGATTCATTACCTTTCAAACTGCACAGTACATCATAGAAAATCATAGCAAGAGTCAAGAGAAAACCACTGTGATTTAGAGGCACAGCCCCAAATAGACCACTCTGAGAAAGTTAATGTGGCTCTGCTTAATGCCAGGAGTATTAACAAAAAAAAATGCACAAACCCAAGGCTTTCCTGCAACCTGAACACATTAATGTATGTATTAAAACAGGAAAGGGGTTAAACAGGGATGTCCAATGAGCACAGTGCTTTTTTACTCATATGTGGAGTGGGCAGAATCTTGAGTGACATGGGAATAATATTTTAGGACAAAGTGCAATTACCAGTATCACACCAAGCATGTTAAAGGAAAAAACATAAACCTAGAATAACTACTACAACATGCGAAAAACACATAACCACAGATAAAGTTAATCAGTTGAGCAGTTTCTTCAACAAACTGTTAGACTTCATCAGAACTAATTCAACAACCACAATCAACGTCATAGCTATAAAAAGAAATATAAAGCAATTAATTAATTAAAGACTAATTCTACAATTAAAGCTATTAAATCAATTAATGTTTAAATAAAACCCTCAGTTTACTGTGTATACTTATATAATTGTTTATACTTGGATTTAATGCATTTAGCATTAATTGCCAGTAAGTCTCTTTTAATTCAGTCTTATTGTTTATGTCACCCTTCCTCAAAGAAAGAAAAACACAACCAATGATTGCAAGTGTAAATTTGTTAAAGTCCACACATTGTAAGAAATGTCAAATTAAAGCATTCTCATTTTTATATCATTAATGTGTGTTCCTTAGTATGTGTCTTCAAACACCTGAATGTTTTTCCTGTATAAAATGCAAAACACATTTGGCAGGTGCCACTGTACACTACTCCTGAAGAAACATAAGTGAATCCGCTCATAGACTTGATGGGTCTATTGTAGCCCATCACAGCCAGTGAGCCACAACTATCTTTATATCTTCAACAATTGCATAAGCCATAAGGATAAGTACCTTTTACCCTTGTTGAAGGCAATATTACACAATAGTAGTATTATTTAAGTAAATTCATGTAACTTGCCTATGTCACCTGCCCACATAAAAACAAATTGTCTATATAATGACAACAAAATAAATGTATTCATAAAATTCAGAACTGAAAATAAAACTTTGTTCCCATTGGTTCATAACTATATTTGTTTAGCTGTGGGCCATAATGGCACCCAGAGCCACACCCTCTGCTGGCCAGTAATATTTTCTTTTAAATAAGAAAAAATGTTACTTAAAATAATTTCATGTAAACTACAGTATATCTCCATTTGTCTTGTGGAGATGTTATTAAACCTACTTACAATTTCCCCTGAACATTCCTAAACCATCTTCACAGGGAATAACTATGTATAGATTAACAACATCTTCTGCAACAATAATAATATCTTCATCAAATACTAGGCTATTGACATTCTCCAGAAAGTGCCAGGGGTCCTTTGTAAATGATTCAGACTTCGCTCTAGATGTTTAATAGCTTTATCTCTGAAAAACAGCCACTGTTTCTCTCTTAGAATCCCAGGCCAAACTTACCAGCCTAAATGGAAGGTTTGATGGACATTTATGTACCTTTGGGATGCCAAATAAAACTGGCAATAAAGACTGTTCAGCATTTAGAAAATGAAATAACTGTGGGGTAATGTTTCTAATGATAGCACAATGAGCTTCTAATAACGTTGAAAGGCACGCGATCATGTGAACATAATGACAACTCATAGACATCTACAGAGGAAACTGTGCAGCTGTGTGTGCCTGACTATAAAAGGGAAAGTGTACAAAATATTTGATTACTAAATATAGCAAGAATGCTTAAAACTACAGCATCCATCATGCAGCAGCTTACTTTAGCCCTCAGCACCATCAGTTCATAACTGTATGCATGTGGTGCCATCTGGCACCATTGTAAATGTTAACAATGGTGGCTGACTTATCGTAGGTTCACTGATCAACAGATTTTTTTTTATATACATGTTTTTTTCAAACAATAAACATCTTTATTGGATTATCAGTTAGGACATTGGCAATCATACATTTACATAAATGAAAATAAACCATATTGACATATTTTTCTTTGCAGACATTATACATCCCCATATAATCTTCTATATAGTCATTGTCTGTCAAACATTACATAGCTCATTCAATTCTTGCCTTCTTTTAAACCTCATTCCTCCTCCAAAACATTATTCTGCATGTATTGTTCTCACAATTCCCATTTTTTCTATGTAATCTGCTCCTACCTTTTTCTAAAAATCCCACTCAGAGTTGTTTTCTCTCTGTTACTATATTCACTTAATTCAAACTACTATGTTTGGTTTAGACTTAAATTTTCTAGTAAATGCTTTTTTTGCAGCCACCAGAATTAAAATCAGCAAGGCCTTACCATGTCTAGGTAATTTTGATTCTGTATCACAGCTCAGATAAATTCAATAAAATCCAGCCACAGCTTGCCTATCCTCTCTACCCATAATTGCAGTCATCCCTATTGGCAGAATCTCCTTTCTCCATTCCTGTGTTGGCTTAGTTCTTAGAATACTTTCTGCTACTTTAGGAATATAATATTCTGTATGGTTATTGTTATTCTCCTTAAGGACTTGCCTCCAAAATCCCAGTCTCTCCTTATTTCTTGAACTTGCCTGTTTCATCATCACCCCTTTCCACTTTGAATTATAGACTTTCTGTTTATGTTATAAGAGCCTTAACCGTGTAGCTTTGAAATAGGGTGGTCACGGTGGTGCAGTGGTTAGCGTTGCCACCTCACAGCAAGAGGTTCTCTGGTTCGATTCTCAGCTGGGCTGCCTTCTGTGCGGAGTCTGCATGTCCTCCCTGTGGTCGCGTGGGTTTTCTCCGGGTGCTCCGGTTTCCTCCCACATCCCAAAGACATGCTGCAGGTGGAGTGTGTGCCTTCTGTGGAAGGTTGGCCACTGGGCTGGCAACTCATCACTGTAAAACTCCACTGCCAATCATGAGCAGACAGGTGATCCACTGTGGCAACCCCTAACAGGAAAAAGCCGAAAGAAGAAGAAGAACCGTGTAGCTCTGAAATATCCATTCAAATTAGGTAATTCCAAAAAACCTTGTTCTAGTGGAAGGATTAACCTATCCCACTTGAAACTTTCCTTCTTCTCCTTCCAGATAAAATCCTTTGACTCTTTATTATTTAATATCCACAAGTTCTCTTCTGGTTGATAAAAACATGCCTGACCTGTGCAAAAACTAAAGGGACTAAAAGCATTTTCACTGTTTGTATCTTGCTATCCATATCCTTAAAACAGCGCTTCAAGTTTCTCAATTTTTAATTATCTTCTGTTTAGTCTCTTCCCGCATATCTTTTACTTCCATAACATAATCCTTTTTAACTCATACTCCTAAGTGCTTCGTTTTATTGTGTTCCCATAAACATGGGTCTTGCTGAACCAATTTGTGTGGGTACATAGTTTACAACTACTGCCTTTGTTTTATCTTCATTAATTTTGTATCCTGAAAGGAAGTAAAACTGTCCCAGAATATTCCACAACACTGAAATGTCCTTTTCTGGTTTTATCAGGTCCAAAATACTATCATCTGCAAATTACCATACCAATTATGTCCTTGAATATATGAATTCCTTATTTTCTTTGCCAATGGTTCTAAATATAACACAAATAACAAAAGGGGAAGAGGACACCCCTGCCTGGCTCCTCTGTTCAAACAGAACTTATGAGAGATGACCACCACCCCCCCACTTTAA
Organism: Protopterus annectens; assembly: GCF_019279795.1. Classification (NCBI taxonomy): domain Eukaryota; kingdom Metazoa; phylum Chordata; order Ceratodontiformes; family Protopteridae; genus Protopterus; species Protopterus annectens. The sequence continues at coordinate 912,095,952 of NC_056727.1, read as the reverse complement.
TTTTTGTCTCTGATCCCTCATATATCCTCCTAATTAACCTTATTATTTTGACAGGGAATGAAAATGCTTCCATTGCCCTACTCATAAAATCTCAGCTTACTCTGCCAAATACTTTCTCCGCATAAGGACATACCAACAACAATGGTATTCTCTTGTACTCTGCTTCCCCTCTGGATCATCATTTCTCTATTAATGTTCTCAAATGTTTGCCTCCCCTCCACAAAACCACACTGATGCATATCTATGAACTTTGGCATCACTTTTGCCATTTTTTTTTGTCATTATAGACATAAACCCCTTATAATCGTGGTTTAGAATAAAAATTGACCTATATGAAGTTGGATCTGATGGCTCTTTACCATCTTTCGGTATTACAGCCACCACAGCTTTCTTCCAGAATGTTGGTGTTTATCTTCCTTTTAAAATACTGTTAAACAAAACCTTCCAGATCTTTATCACTTTCTTCATCCTAGCTTCTAAACCTCTACAGGAATACCATATACTCCTAGAGACTTTCCTATAGATTGGTTATAAATCAACTTTTTTATTTCATCTCCTTCTATCCTAACTGTTAGTAAATGAGCTTCATCTACCTCTAATGTTTGCATATTTAATTTTCCATAAACATTTCCATTTGTACTTTTTCTTGATTTTCACATTCCTTTGCTTAAACTGATTTTTATATATATATATATATATATATATATATATATACAGAGAGAGAGAGAGAGAGAGATACAGTATATATGTATACACTGAAAATCATATACTGATTTTCATAACATTTCTGAAATATTTCTTATTTCTCTGCAGGATCTCTGGTTATTTTCCTTGTTATATGCTCCCTAAGCTTGGCAACAACCCTTTCTACTTTCTGTTGCATGAGCCATTGTGTTAAAAGCTTTTGTGCACTGGAATTATTATCAAAAAAACAGTTTCTTAACAGCAATCTGCCAAAGCCCATGCATATTATCAAGGTAGTTCCTTATTTTTTTAAGCATTCTGTAGTTGTGTCTCTTCTTGTTCTGTGAAATTCCCCATAATGTGCAGTACTTCAGCTTTGTCAGTTCCTCTAAATAATTTGTGTTACTTGTTAACCATATCTCTTTCGGTTTTATTTCTACTCAGTTTTTGAAATCCACTTTAATTTTATTCCACTCCCTAGCTATATTTTCTGTAGAAATTTCCAACTTCCCAAAAACTCCCAAATAATTTCCACTACTCATTCCTTAAATTTCTCTCTGTTTAACAGATAAGTGGGGAAGCGGCAGTGTCTCATTTTTATTTCATTACCCTGGATTTTTATTTAAACTATTATAGGTGCGTGATCTGAAATAGTTGTCAAATGCATATCCAAACTTTCAATTAAACATGCATGTTCCTATGAGATATAATTTCTGTCTATCCTAGCCCAGTTTTAGTACCTTTGGCAATAATATGTAAATTCTCTGCAAGCTCGTACTATTGAATTCACATCTTCCATACCAACTATTTTCATAGATTTCTTTAAACAAATCTACCCTCTTTTGTTATATTTTCCCTTCTAGCCCCCCCATATAGATCATCAATGTTGCAAATCAAAATTCAGTCTCCACCTATAAGTAATATTCCTTGCTGAGAACTGATTATTTCTCCCAGAATATTTTTAAGCTGCATTGCAGCAGTTTTAGGTGGAATATAAATAAATGCCAATGTAATCCTCCTCCCTTGTTACTAGCCTCTTACTACTACAAATCTACCATTATTATATTCTCCCTCTTCTGTCACTGCTGGAGCTCTTCTAGCAATTAATATAAGGACTCATCTTTTCCTCTGTTCCAGATATTCTGCTGAATAACCATCCTGAAATTCTGTCTTTATCAAATTCACACGCTCAGTTCTTTCTAAATGTGTATCTTGTAGCATAGCTATTTGCACTCTGCATTTTAGTATAGTCCACTATTCTTTCTTTTTTGTATATACCTGGAGACCATTCACAGATAATATTGAATGTGTTGCCCCTTTGATACGAAGTTACTCCACTTGGGCATTGTTGGCAAACTAAAGAGGTTAGGTACAAATCCGTATGTCACCTAGTAGATAGCCAGCTGGCTCACAGACAGGACCCAGGAAGTTAAAATTGGGGAGTCCACTTCTACAAAGAGACCAGTCACAAGTGGAGACCCTCAGGGATCAGTCCTTGGACCACTTCTTAGGTTCATAGGTAAGTACTAGGCTATCTGCCCGAGGGCATTTACCTAGCCAGAGTGTGTCAGCTTTTGCCACCCCATTGATTAATTAACTGAGCCTCTGTCAAGCAGAGCCAATGAAGTGATCCCAGGGATGTATTTTCTGTTACCCATCCACTCGTCAAGGCTTCTCTTGAAGAGTGTTAGTGAGGGGCTCTGCCTAATGTAGTTAGGAATTTTGTTCCAAAGCATGGGGAGTCTCTGTGACAGGAATCTATCCCTTCAGCATGTTCTACTTATTGCTGTGGCAAGGTTTAGCTCACTAGAGCTTGTGGCTCGCAGTGACTTGGATTTCTTTAGGTGGAGCATGTCCATCAATTCTGAGTTGGACATAGCTTTGTAAGTCAGGCAGAGATCACCTCTGAGTAAGTGATATGCCACTGAGTACAGCTGAAGTTTTTTCAGTTGGGCTGCATAGGACATATGTTTGAGGCCAGTAATCCTCTTGGTGAGGTGCTTTTGTGGTCTTTCCAGCTGTTGGAAGTGTCTTGTGAGGTACATCCCAAATGGGGCATTGTACTCTATGATGGGTCTGATGAGTGATGAGTAGAGGGGCACTATAACCTCTTTATTTCTAGATGCAAACCCCTTAGTAATTAGATGGGCCACATAGAAGGATTTCCTAACTGCTTTGGCAATATGATTGTCAAAGGAGAGATTACTATCTACCTGGGTCCTCAGGTCTCTTATTACCTCTTCTGTATTAAGGGGGCTGCTGCCTATGTGGTAATTCGTGGGTGTTTTGTTTTTCCCAAATGGGATGACTATGCATTTCTTGGCATTTAGCTTGAGGCCATGACTTTGACACCAGGTGTCTGTCTCAGTAAGGCCTTTTTGAAGGATGTCCGTGTCAGCCGGAGAGTCGATTATGGCTCCCAGTTTGCAGTTATCGGTGAACTTGGTTAGCCATAGTCCTCCTGTGTTTGCCTGTACTTCTGAGAAATATATGCTGAACAGTAGGGGTCCCAGAACCGAGCCTTGCGGGACATCACTTGTGACTGGTTTAGAGTCGGACCTGGAGCCCGCTATTCTTACAGTGTGAGTTATGTCTGTAAGCCAGTTGGCAACCCATATTGTGATGTAGGGGTTTATGTTCAGGCTGGTGAGTTTTTCTATAATACCTGAGTGAGGAATGGTTTGAATGCCTTGGCAAGATCAAGGTAGGCTGTGTGAACCACCTTTCCCTTGTCTATGGCCTTGATGACTGTCTTGAAGAAGTCAACCAGGTTTAATAGGCATGATCTGCCCTTAACAAAGCCGAACTGGGTTGGGTCAAGTGTTTGGAATTTCCCAATGTCTTTCTTAATGAGTTCCATGATGATGTGCTCCATAGCCTTGCAGACAAGGCTAGTCAGGCTTATGGGATGATAGTTACCAGGGTCAGTTGTGGCCCCTCCTTTGTGGAGCGGAATAACCATTGCTGTGCGCCATTCTATGGGAATGTAGCCTGTGGAGAGGCTGAGGTTGAACAGTGTGTTTAGGTGGGGGGTTAGTTCACTCTGTAGTTTGTGCAAGACGCAGCCTGGGATACCATCTGACCCCATTGATGCTGTGTTTTTGGCTTTTGAAAGGGCTGTTTTCACCTGTGCTTCTGTGATTTCTGGGACACTACACTTGTCCTGTATTGTTGTGAGCTCTTTTGAAGGTGAGATGGAGGTGAAGTTTGCACTGAATCTATCTGCCAGGATGTTGACAATATCAGTAGGTTCAGTATATTTTGTGCTATTTTTCACAAGCTCAGAGCATATCTGTGAGTTGCCACTTAGATTCTTGACATAGCTAAAGAAGGCTTTGTGGTTATCTTTCGAATCCTTGGCTATTTTTCTTTCGAAGTTAGCCTTGGATGATTTTATGAGGGACCTTAGTTTCTTACTGATACTGATCAGGGATGTCTTCCCTTCTTGGGGTTTGCTTTTTTTTCTGAACTAGTTTCCTCCTTCTGTTGTATAACCTGTTTATGGCACGAGTCCACCAGACTGGTTTCCTTCTCTTAGGGGAGTGAGTCTTGGTTTTGCTATGGATGGCACAATCCATGCATCCTTGTAGGTGCTCATAGAGTGCAATTGTAAAGGATTCTGCATCTTGGACAGTGTTATCCTTTAGCGTGGGGGCTGTGAAACCTACCACCTCTGCCTTAAGTAAGGTGAAGTTTGCTTTAGAAAAGTTTTTCACTGTGGTTTCCTTGGTTGGGGGTGGAGGTGGGGTGTGGACATCCAGGGTGATTAGTTTATGGTCCAATCTAACCAGTGATGGGTTGTCCTCTGGTACAGAACACCTGTCGCCCATGTTGGTGATGACCAGGTCCAATATGGTGTGGCCTCTGGTAGGGGAGTTTACCAGTTGATCCAGGGCATTTGAGTTGATAAATTTCAGGAAGCGCTGAGCCTGGGAGTTTGTACTCAAGTAGTTTTCCCAGTTAATGGTAGGGTAATTGAAATCGCCCAATATCAGGGTGTTCGGTAGGACCTTCATGTTTTCCAGTGTCTCCAGAAAGATGGAGTGGTGGTCATGGGTCATGGAGGGTGATCTGTAGCAGGTCACAATTTGCATTGCAGATTTGCCCAATGTTAGTTGCACATGGATGATCTCAGAGGTATCATGCTGCGCTACTAATATGGAAGTGTGGGTATCCTTGATGAATATGGATACACCCCCTCCTTTTGTGTTTCGGTCCGTGTTCTGTGGCCGAAATGTGTGGTATGAGTTGTAGCTCAGTAGTGCTGGAGTGCTCTCTGGAGCCTTGAACCATGTTTCAGTTACTGCACAGATGTCAACATTCTCCATATTTAGGAGTGCTTCGAGCGCATGCATTTTGAGATTTAAACTCCTGGCATTGAGTAGCATAACCCTCATTTTTTTGCTTGTGCTGTTTACGGTGGTGGGTTTGAATTTTGAGCCTTGCCTAAAAAAGGCACTATGGGGGCAGCAAGAGCCTTGGTCAGTATTCGAAAGCCAAGGGTGACAGGCGCAAGCCATCTCTTGTGAAGCAATGTAGCTTGTTGAGCATGTCATCCCAGGCTGACAGACACTGGATCCCCTTTGAATGACACCAGAAGCTTAGCCAGTTGTTGAAATTGATCATTTTTTCTTTATACTGAGGTATCATTCTTGGTGAGGGTAGGATGCTACTCAGGGTCAGGGTCATACCCGCCTGGGCTACATGATCAGAGAGCTGTTCCATGTCTCTTTTCATGTAGTTCAGGGAGGTACGTCTCAGGTCATTCACACCAACATGAACAATGACAGAGTCATAGTTGTACTTGTTTTGGAGTGACCTGAGTGCTTGTGTTATGTGGCAGATTCTGGCTCCCAATAAGCAGCTAACAGTAACCTTCTCCTTGTCCAGGCTAGTGAGTGGGGCGGCAGTGTGCCTGACTATTAAGTCACCTATTACTAGTGTGTTAGGTATGTTATTTCACCTTAAGGGCTGTGATTGTGCGGCACATTGATTTTGTTTCATGTGTTGTCTGGTTTGTGATGGGAGGTGCAGGTTTTGTGGGTGTCTGTTTGGAGCTCTCTGATGTTTTTGCAGGTTTTTATTTAGAGCCACCGAGTATGATTTCATGTTTTTATGTGTATTTTTTGCTAGTGCTGGTTTTGTAGGTCTACGTGAGGCTGGAGGTGTGGTGTAAGTGCTAACCTTCTCCTCATGACTGTCTGTGTCAGTCTTGGGTGGAGAGACCTTAGCCTCCAGTTTGGCTGTATAATTGCATCTCTCGCATATGTTAGTGTTTTGTGCTAGGAGGAGAGGGCTGTCTGTGTACATGAGGCAGTTTTAACATTGCCTCTGGATACCCAGATTCACCAGCTGGACTGGAGAGTACACCTGAAGTTGCCCTTTGGTCATGCCTGAATAGTAGGGTGAGCTGCTTAGTCAGTTGGTTGGTGAGGGGTGGATAAAGAGCCTTGCCCTGCTGGGCAGTCAAGTGTCGGGGTATATTAGTGCTTGCTATTAGGTCTGAGCAATGCTGGACTCTATGATGCCTTTTGAGTGCTTAGGTTGAGAGTTAGACTAGTTTCAAGTGAAAAACTGAAGAGGAGACTTAGGGGAGCTGGGACTAATTTAACCCTAGCTAACTGGTGCTGCCCGGCGCACAAAACCGTGCAAATGCGGTTTTTAACATACTAACTTCTGGGCTGGAACTACTCCTCCAGGGATAGATGGCTGCTCAAAGTTCCCCTCTCTCACAGGTGAACAGAGAAACTTTCCTCTATCCAAGTAAGGTATGGGCAACTCAGAAACTTGTAACACAGCCCTGAATTCAGCACTAGCCTGAAAAATGGACTATACTAGCTTAGAAAGGCGGGAAATAAGAAATTGTTTTTTTTTTTTTGAAAAGATAAGGCAAAAACAGTAAAAAGTACACTTAAAATAGCTTTAAATGACTACAAGCGATTAGAAAAGGCTTTCACACTTTAGTGTGTAGCCTACAACAGTTAAACAATTTATATAAACAAAAAACAAATTTTTAAAAGTGCAGACAGTCAAATAAGTACAATATATTATTTTTGGCATTTACTTCTCTGAAGTCAAGACCAGTATCAATGGTCTCTGGCTGACTAAGTTTGCAGATGATTTCAAATTAGGAGTTGTCATTGAATCTCACACCAGCACAAATGTTCTCCAGGAAGGGCTGACACAAACAAACAACTGGTGTCAGAGCCATACACTAAAACTAAATGCTAAGAAATGCATAATAGCATCCTCTGGGAAGTCATACATCCATGGTATCTATCATATTGACAACATACCCCTTAGAGTTGACTCAGTAGTCAGGGACTTGGGAGCACACATGGTAACCTAGCCTTTGACCATCATGTGTCTACAGTAGTGAGGAAATCATTCTATGTTGCCAACTTATAAACAAAGGTATGACATCTAGGCCCAAGGAAGTCATTGTTCCACTGTATTTGGCATTCATCAGACCTATGATTGAGTACAATGCCCCTTTGGTATGTACCTAATGAGGCATATCCAACAAATGAAATATCCAGAGAGGTTCTTCACTAAAAGAATACTGGGTGTAAGTAAAATGTCCTATGCAGACTGCCTCAAGGCCCTATCCCTGTATTCTGTCTCCTACAGACTGTGGAAGGGTGATGCCTGGCATACAGGGCATTGTCAGATTCCACTCTGATGGACCTCTTGTATATCAGCAAATAAAAACAGCACCATAATTAATCATTCTAAAGACTTAAACCTTGCCTATGATATAAACAGGACTTGCTGGAGAGACAGGTATTATCCCAGAGTCTACCCTGTCTCTGGAACAGGCTTCCCATCCATGTGAAGCAGAGTTCCTCCCTAACCCAATTCAAGTGTAACTTGGACAGTTGGATGGGGAACAGGAAATTCATCCCTGGTTTGGCCCCTATGTATCTAATGGACACAGGTAGTCTGTAAGTGGTTCATCTCCCAGGCCCCTGGTTGTAAATGTTTCATTTCCCAAACCCCTGCTTGCACTTATTAAGGATACCAGAAATTGTCAGAGATTTGGGATGCATGGCTAGGCTTAAAAAGGCCCTTGCAGTTGTTAGCCTAGTAAACACCTATGAACCTAGAGGAAAAAAGGGCACCTGTTTACCTTAGTATCTTTATTACACATGAAAATAACTGAAAAAGCTTTACTATATAACGTTCAGTTTACGTCATGTTTTATAAAAATACTGTTAAGAACAAAAGCAGTTTTGCTTACAGTTATCTCCATTCTTCCTCATCCCCTTTCCTTAATGTTCTTCCTAACAGTAATGATGTGAAGTAGGGCATATGCTCTGGTGTCTGCTACAAGTTTATCAAAGTAAAAAAAAAATCCAGTCTTTCCAGGTTTTCTTTTTGCACCATATTTCACAAATCTGATTGCTGCTTTGTAATACCACATTTAGTCATTAATTTCTGAGTTTCTATTTTTCTTCCTGGTGATTTCCATCTCCCAGCTCCAGTTTCTGGTTCACTTCCAATGTACTCCTGTTTTTTTCTAGTCAAATCATATCCACTTTTGGTCTCTCAAGCATTTTCCATTGCAACATTGGAAAAAGTTTCACTGGCATAGTCTCTCTCTCTCTCTCTCTCTCTTTCTTTATGATCTTTATTAGCAGAAGATTAATAAGCATAATCTCATTCTGTTTGATAGCTCACTTTTTGTCGGACAAACCTTTGAATTTCCTTTTTTAGCATATTCCGCATCAAGGAATTATTTTGACTCTCCAGGGGAAAAATATTCTGAAGTTAGCTAGATACAGCAGCTTGAATCTCACACCTGCTTCTTGACATTCCCTGATTGCTGGAATACATTTACTTCTCCTCTGCCTGATGTACAGTGAGCAATCATTTTTCACAAACACTCTACTGTCTCCAACTTTTAGTACTTTGTCCCTCTGCTACAATTTTGTCAGAATCAGCTCTTTCTGCTGTTAGGATTGCATCTTTAATATTAGAGGTATTGGCTGCTTTCTCATAGCCAGGTTTGGAGCATACACTTGATGCGCCCTTTCAATTAACAACTCCTTTTGTGGAATACAAGGCGAGCTGCTTATTTGTCCATGTATAAAATCAATACAGTCTCTCCCTTTCAGTGCCTCTGATACAGCAAAAAATCTCAGGTTTTCCCTATGTGCTCTGTTCTCTAATTCTACCATTTTTGAAACACCTCTTTGAGCAGTTTTGTACTGAGCTGGCCTTTTCTTCATTTTGACTTCTGATTTTTGCAGTTTTATCAGCTCAGCTGAACATCTGTTTAAAGCTTCTTCCATTTTTTCCAGCCTTTTGTTATTTGAGTTGATATACTTCTTCAATTTGTGTTTATTTTGATCAACTATGAGCACATTTGACTTATTTTTATTTTATATTACTGGAAGTCATGTGTCTTACACCAAAAACCACAAAGCGAGATGAAAGTGAACGTCAAAGCCAACTAGAACCAAGTCCCAAAGTTCGCTGGAGAACCAAATGAGTTAAAAACAAAAAATTTATTTCCACAATTCAAAGGACAAAAGCATGCTGAAACACAAATTACATTAACGCTGCCACTTAATAATACGTTTTCGTACACCGTCATCAAATGCAAATACCCCCTAGTGATTAAACTGAATGTTTATATATGTACATGTTAATACAAAAAACCAATCATTTGTAAGATCTTTATCCAATGAAATTCACCCTTTATAAAACTGTGAAAATTCAAATGGAGATATTTTCTTCTGTATATGTTGCCATAGAAAAACCTTTGAACATTAAAAATAAAATAAATGTCTAGATGAATATTAGATAGGCAACCATTGTGTGATATTTCATGACATTACATCACAAACAATTGATAGTAGACATTTCCTTATATAAAAAAGTTAAAAAGATGTTAAAAGTGTTAAATAAACTCAATAGTGTTGACATAAACTATACACATTTAAAAATACAAGCCTGCCATCTAGTGGCTTTTTGGAAAGTTACAATTTAGCATCTCTTAACTTGAGAACTGGAAGAATAGAAAGCATATCATTCAAGCCTGGACTTTTGGTGGCTTCCAAAATGTGGGAGGCCAAACTTGAGTATTGTGAGTTACTTTGGCAAATCATTTTGGAAGCCACCAAAAGTCCAGGCTTGAATGATATGCTTTCTATTCTTCCATTTCTCAAGTTAAGAGATGCTAAATTGTAACTTTCCAAAAAGCCACTAGATGGCAGGCTTGTATTTTTAAATATGTATAGTTTATGTCAACACTATTGAGTTTATTTAACACTTTTAACATCTTTTTAATTTTTTTATATAAGGAAATGTCTACTATCAATTGTTTTTGATGTAATGTCATGAAATATCACACAATAGTTGCCTATCTAATATTCATCTAGACATTTATTTTATTTTTAATGTTCAAAGGCTTTTCTATGGCAACATATACACAAGAACATATCTCCATTTGAATTTTCACAGTTTTATAAACGGTGAATTTCACTGGATAAAGATCTTACAAATTATTGTTTTTTGCATTAACAGGTACATATATAAACATTCAGTTTAATCACTAGGGGGTATTTGCATCTGATGAAGGTGTACCAAAATGTATTATTAAGTGGCAGCGTTAATGTAATTTGTGTTTCAGCATGCTTTTTTCCTTTGAATTGTGGAAATAAATTTGTTTGCTTTTAACTCGAACTCAGGCCCTCATTTGGTTGTCTTGCACCAAAGCTGGAGCTTGAACTGCTTTTCACTGAACAGCTGTGGATTCTTCTCAGACAGTGTTTTTTCCTCACATTTGATTTTCTTTCAGGTTTTCTAAATTTCTTCTTTGCTGGCATCCAGGCAGTGCATTACCGGAGTTCCTCTAACAATTAATATACGCAGTCCCCTTTTACTTTGATCCAGATAAACCAGTACTTGAAATTTACCCAAAAAACAAAATCATTCTCTCTTTTCTGAGTTTCTGTTTTCACACTGGAGACCTGAAATTAAACTGTTACTCAATGTGCAGCCATCTTGGAAATACTGATCAAAAATTGTTGACCATTTTAGAGCTGAATGGGAGACTGTAATGGTCTTGGTTAATATGTATCACTCACACATAGAATCTTCAGGACTGAGTAGCCTTTCCATACATGTGAAGACCAAGGCATATCTATTATTTTTCATACTGGTTGCAGAGATCTTTTAGTGGCTCAGAGACTACACCTTCTCTGGAACAGGTTTCCAATTCATGTCAGGCAGAGCTCTTTCCTAATCAATTTCAAGTGTAACTTGGACCAGCGGATGGGGATCTGAAATTTACCCCTGGCCTGGGACGTATGTCTCTAATACATAGAAGCAGCCTGTAAATGCTTGACCACCCATGCCTAAGTCTACATGTTGTGTCTTTCGGCTTTTCCTGGTTAGGGGTCACCATAGTGGAACTCCGGTCCGCTAATGATTGGCAGTAGATTTTTACATGCTGGCTTGCCAGGCCTAATGCACAACCTTCAATGAAGGAATGCCCATTCACGCATGTCACCACACAGAAGACGCTCTAACTGAGAATCGAATGGGCAACGTCTAACTGTGAGGTGACAATGCTACCGCAGCACCACCACCATAAATCAATCCAAGAGTATCAACCTGCCAGATAAATTTGGGAAGCAATGCTAGGCTTAGAAAGCACCCCCCCCCCAGGTTTGTTAGCTTAGTAATCACTTATGAACTAACTGGGAACATGCTAAATATTTTACAGTATTTCAGCTCTAGAATACTGAATAAGTTCCTTGATTTAATAGTTCTACATGTGGAGAATCATACATGGCTTCCTAACAAACAACGGGAGATAGTTAACTCAGTATAGAATACATTCTTGACACTGACCTCCTCATTGAGTTACTGAGTGCCATAGATTACATATATGAAGGAATAAAGGCATCTCCTAGACCACAGTCACAAATACTTGCGAAAAGGAAGCGCTACCTTTCTATGAACTGCCAGGTAGTATTTGATGCACATGAGATCATAAACAATGTGCCAGTAGAGCACCCAGCCTTAATGTGGCAGATATTCTGTGACATATGTTATGCCCTCTGGAAATGAGGTGGGGGGGTCCTACTATATGACTGTGGTGTGATTTGGAGACAAACAATCAAAGGAGAAGGGTATTCTGTATCATATATAATATGTTTAGGGTGCCAGTATGTGACCACAATCTGCAGTAGCTATGTTGGTTTGTTGCAGTGGGACTCGCCACCCCTCCGGACATGAATGGTGTGTAACTGGTAGACTATGACCTGAATGAGGTCTACACATGAGGAGTCCTGCCAGTGGAGGGTGAGCATTGCGGCCTCCTTCAATGAGTGGTGGAGGAACACAGAATATACCCAGATGTAGATAAAGACTGTGTACCTTGCAATGTCCACTCCCTCCATGCCCTCCCAGTATGTGCCCACTCCACTCTTGGACAACAAGCATTGGGAATACTGTGATGGCTGCATGGGGAGGTAGACATGGAAGCACAGTGTGCTATGAGAGACCTCAGGAAAACAGTCATGACTGTGTCCCTAGAGTCCATACCCTCATGGATGCTTTGGAACACAGCACTGAATTCCATGCTGGGCAGGATTTTAGCAGATTTTGCCTATGTAATACTGCAGCATATCTGCTGGTTGATCCTGAGTGCTACCCACTTTTGGGACAACCTATGACATGTGACAAATCAAAGTCCCCTTGGAAGGCTTTGAAATACTGGATATAACCATTCCCCACTCAGGAATCACTAAGCTAGGCATCAACCCCTATATGACTAGGTGGGTTGCAAACTGGCTCACAGATAGAACCCACAGTGTGAAAGTAGCTGACTCCAAGTCAGACTGATGACCAGTCATGAGTGGAGTCCCACAGGGTTTGGTCCTGGGTCCCCTCCTGTTTGGTATCTACTTCTCTGAAGTCCAGGCCAACATGAAGGGACTCTGGCTGACAAAGTTCGCAGATGATTGCAAGTTGGGAGCTATTATTAACTCCCCAAATGATGTTGACATCCTGCAGAAAGGCCTCACTGAGACCAGCGACTGGTGTAAGAACCATGGCCTTAAGCTCAATGTCAAAAAATGTGTCATCATCCCCTTTGGGAAAAACTCGGTTTCCATGAATTACCACATTGATGGTAGTCCACTGAACACAGAAGGCGTTATAAGAGATCTGGGAACACAGGTTGACAGCAACCTCTATTTTGACTACCACATTGCCACTGTGGTCAGAAAGTCCTTCTATGTGGCACATCTCATTACTAAGGGTTTTGCATCCAGGAAGAAAGGGGCCATTGTCTCCCTCTACTCTTCCCTCATTAGGCCAATCATTGAGTACAATGCCCCATTTGGCATGTACCTCACTAGACACCTGCAACAACTGGAGAGGCGACAAAAATACTTCAGAAAGATGATCCTAAGCCTTAAACACTTGTCCTATATGGACAGACTAAAAAAAATCTAACTATTCTCTGTCTCATATCACCTACTTAGAGGTGATCTCTGCTTGACATGTCTGACCCAGCTCTGTTAGAAATGCTACATCTAAAGAAATCTCAATCCCTCCACACCACACACTCCGGAGACCTCAACCTCATTACCATAATCAACAGAACATGCTAGAGGGACAGGTTCATAACCCAAAGACTGCCCATGCTATGGAATAGACTTCCCATACATGTCAAACAGAGCACCTTACTGGCCCTCTTTAAGAGAAATCTTGATGAGTGGATTGAAAATAGAAAATTCACCCCGGGGATCAATCCTGTGGCTCTACTCAACAGAGGCACTGGGAACTAATGTTGGGTGGCACGATGCCAGGGTAATCCTATGGGCTAGGCTTGTAAAGGCTCCAGGGTCATTAGCCTAGTACACACCTATGAACTTATGAACCACATTAGATGCAGTATGTGAATCTGCTGCTGCAACCACAGAGGAAGTATTACTGGTTGCAGAAGCCCTGGGGATCCCCCTTCCAATAGGGATAGTGAGTGCTTATACTGTACGGCTTTATGTTCTTGTGAGTGTGAGGTCAAATTTTTAGTCTGTTTTGAGGAAGGATGCACACTTAGGATGGTGGCAAACAGTGTCATTGTGTCAGCAATTACTATCCACGTATTTGTGTCATATCATTAACAATGGCTGCAGTAAAGGTGTCAATATTAGCTTGATGTTCTGCTTCAGCCTGTACAGGTGTCACTGTAGTTGTGGCTTGCCCTGGCAGTACACAGAAAAAAACATACCAGAGTTATCACAGGTACTTGTGCCAAAACTATATCTCTGTGGTATGCACACCAAGGCTGCCTATGCAAGATGTACCATACAAACTTAACATACCTTTGCTGCCATCCTCATGTGGCATGTGGTTGGATACCTGTTGTTCCTAAAACAATACATAGACAACAGTTATTTTGGTCAGCCTACAGTGTACATGAGCTGTGCAGCTATACAATAATTTATTGTAAGAGGTTTTCCCCTGGTGCATCATCCACTGACACACATGGGGGTGGATCATTCCTAGGTTGATGTTCACTCCTCTACTGATAATCTCAGAATTTGTGTCCCTCTATAGGACACCAAATCTCTTCAAGCATTGTCAGTTTGTTGCTACAAGGTGTCCTCCATGACTAAGCACTCTGCTTCCAATGCCTTTGCCTTGTCAGAATGTAGTATATCAGTAAAATGCTTACATCACTGCTGTAAAGTGTGATTGTGGCCCCCACAGCATTTATGTAATGAACCACTGACATATCTAGTCATGAAAGGGTGGTCAGGACTCTCCTTCTCTCTCCCTACATCATTTTTCCAGGGCTGAAATTGTTTAGCACTTCATCCTACAGAGGTGTAGACACTTGAGAACACATGATACAGAGCTATAAGACTGTATACTACTGACACTGATAGACTGACAGCTATAGACAAAGGGAAAATCTATGTACTACATACACTAATCAAAGAGATAGCTGTAGGGGTATAGCATATGGCAGCTGTAGAGAGAGCTAAAGGAACACTTAGATCAGGTGTACCTGTCAACAGGAGTGTATTGGGTAAGGCAGACATTCCTGCAGTATACCTACAGGTGGTTGAGATTAGAATTCCCTCAGCATCAAGTGTTCGAATCACAGGACACTGTAGAGCCAAGTGCAGATGTCTGTTTAAGAGCTGAAATTACTGTCAGTGTGGTTTCCAGGTGTGTGTCAGCAGTGATTCTTTTGTTTTGGGAGATGTCTATCTTATTCATGTTTGTGTAACTGTGGACCTGGTTTATATGAGTACGAGGTGGTGCTTGTCCTCCATTTGGGGGTGCAGGTAGCTTATCCCTTAGCAAAAATACTTACTGTTTGAGTTTTCACCTTCTTAGTATTTTGGGCATTTATGTTCAGTGTTGTGGTTCCTTGATGTCTTGTTAGTCAGTTTGTCATAGGTGAAACCACTGCTGACAGTTGAGTTCACCTTGGTAACCACCGGAGATATGGTCCTACTGTAGTACGGTGTAGAATGCATATAGGCATAAGATTGCTCTAATCACCTTCAAAGACCAACACACATTTGAGTAGGCACAATTGTGTAACAGACAGAGGTATGAACAGAAACAGATTGTTCTGATATTGTGGACTACCTAGTTGCCAGTAGCTTCTACAAACATGAGATATATGCAGACACATATTCCTGTTGCAGCCTTTAATAACATGAATTTTAGTAGGTGTACTCACAGCAAATGGTGCACTTTTAAATATACTGTCTAGTGATTCAAACAATGGTCCCACTCCCTCCTATTACTGCTGCTCAGATATGCAGTACACCTTTCCCAATCTGTGTGACTTAGCTTATAATGTGATAGCATCCCTGTTGAGCTACACACGTTTGCAGCTTTTTGGATATCACATAAGCAATCTGGGCCAGGAGACATGCACGTTTATGAATTGCTGTATTTTGATGTGCCACACCAGTGACGTAAGGTGCAGCTTAATTTCTATGCTTACCTCTAACAGCTTGTGGCCATGAGACTTTGTGGGAGATCTGAACAGGTGCTAGCATCATAGTGCTTAGCAAGTAGTCATGCTGCATAAATCATATTGTAGGCAAGGTTTTCAGGTTGACATCTTGTTCATCTTAAAGGTGACACCAGTTTCAAAGGAAATTCAGAAGAATGACTAAATCCTTACTTCAGCAATATGCCCTACATGGATTGACTTAAAGCCCTGTCACTATACTCAATATCTTACACATTACTAAGAAGTGACATGTGTCTGGCAAATAAGGTATCCTTTGACCTAATACTGATAGATTTACTGCACATCAGCAAGTCAAATGGCATCAGAAACACTTGTTCCAGAGACCTAAACCTCTTTAACATCAACAGAATGGTTTGGAGGGACAGGTTTTCTCACAGAGGATATTGCTGCTTTGGAACAGACTTCCCATCCATATAAAACAAAGCTCATTTCTGTCCATATTCAAGTGCAACTTGGATCTGTGGATGGGAAACAAAATATACACCAGGACTGATTCCTGTACTACTTATGAATAGAGAGAGCTCCTAAATGTTTTACTCCATGCATGGGCCCCTTAAATTATCTATGGTATTATCCCAGTTATACTCACTAGGGTTAATATATAGTTATTGACTGTGGAATGGGTAAAGCTATTCTAACACCAAATGGGATAGGTTAATTCAAGAATCAAAAGGGGAGGTGGCTAGGCTTAAAATGGCCCACAAGGGCAGCTAGCCTAGTACTTACCTGTGAATGCATGAAACTAGAAATGGCAGCTTCTGATAGTGCCTGCAGAGGACCACCTGCATTGTGTGTGAAGGAGACTAGGATAATACCTTACCTGTTTCACAGTCATTTCATGGCGTGCCTTTTAGACTGCTATCATGGTGCATTTAAGAAGGTGGCTGCCTGGTGTGACCTGGCTGATGAGTTTTTCTCAGCTATGAGTATCACCAGGATGGGAGAGCAATGTAGGCATTGATGCGATGACCTTTTGGCATAGGCACTCCTGAAGAGCTTTGTGCATGTGAAGTAGAGGTTAGACAGGGACAAATAGAATGATACAATAGTATTTTTGTTCATTTTATATTTTTATGTTTCCCCTTTTAACCTATTGTATGTTTAAGACTGTTGTTGTGATTGAGAAGTACTTGTCAAGCTTATCCTAGGAATTAGGTTTGCAGCTATGTGGATCTTCCATACCAGGGGGAGGTAGTGGTGATGATGACACTGCATATGATATGCCTATGCATTTGTGTGGACTTCTGCAGAACCCTGTTCTGACGTGGCCACACTGCACCATGTCATGATGATTGCACAGTGACTGTTGTGTCCCCATGTATACTTGTGCCATATGCACTTTATGTATCTTAGCATACACGTAGGAGATGCATACTTGCCTGCTGCCTGTCATACAGCTAAAATAAAATACTTATGGGGTTGTATATGTTGTTCTAACATCTCACCTTACAGTCACCATGTCTCCTGATATGCTCTTTCCATTTCAGCACATTCAGGTTGCACTGTTTTTCACAGGATGCAGGATAGGCCTGGGGCCAGCCACAGTTATTTCTCCCACAAGGGCTGACATGGATGGTCTTCATTCCAAAGTCATGATGCATTTGGTTATGAGTACCTTCTCATTTTGTCTCCTTGCTGCAAGCCCAGTTGAATTCTCCACTGACTCAAGTCCAACAAGAAACACAATTAGAAAGACAGACAAATCTATGTCATAGTGCAGTGCATCAAATAATCAAATCTGGTTCCCTTCACTAATAAGACAAGGGGAAGCCTTGTGTTCATTATTCCAAAAAGACCCTCCTGCTCTTAACAAGGCAAAGGGGTATCTTAGTCACAACATTTTGTGCTGTTGCATAGCTGTAATATCTCACAAATAATCAATTTCCAGCAGTCCAGGCTGAATGCATCAAGTTAAATGTGAGAAAAATAAAAATAATTCATAAGATAATTCTAAACTCATGGCTTTATTGCATAGAATTATCAGACATACACTGCCAACTATGTCACCTCTTGGCTCTGTCAAGGTGAAATAATGTACTCAGAACCACTCCAATAGTCACAATATAGTCTGGATAACATCATCATTAATTACGTTATTTCTACTATGTGTAAACCAATTAAAGTAGTCTGTTACAGAATAAAAGTTTGTTTTTTGTGAGTGTCAGTGTGGCATACAAGTTTGTCTTGGGTACAAAAGGCTGAGAGTTCTATTTCCACACCAGGTAAATGGATTGCTGACACTTCAGTGCAGTGTAAGGGGTGCTGCATTTCAGAGTATGCCTTTATTCAGATGAGATGTTAAACCAAGTTCCCATCTGTTTGAGTTGGTGGCACCACAGATGGATGTAAAAGATTGGCCAGCACCTATAAAAAGAATAAGGGAAGTTCCCTGATGCCCTGGCCAAATTTCCCCTAGTAGTATAAATATCACCTCAGGTATCTCCTGAAAAGAGGTTACTAGCCTTAGTGTGACTTACCTTGCCAGGAAAGGATAAATAAAACATTTTTCTTCAAAAACATGACTGTGAATTCTGATTCAAATAACTATATGAAAGATATCTTAAAACACGTATGTGTGTGTGTGTGTGTGTGTGTGTGCGTGTGTGTGTGTGTGTGTGTGTGTGTGTGTGTGTGTGTGTGTGTGTGTGTGTGTGTGTGTGTGTATTTGTATATTTCGGGTCATACATATACTGCTCTGTACAACCTTAATACTTTGTTAGACTGTATTTACTTACTCAGTTTATAATAGCATGCAGAAACACAGTTAGTCTTTAGATGGCAGCAATATCACATAAACTATTGCCTTCTCATTTTTTTTTAAGTCTTTGAAATAATTTTTTTTTTGCCTTAATAGCAGCCAGAGAACTTTAGAAGGTCAAAAAATGTTATAATTTACTTGTTGCAATGCATTTTTTAATATGATGCCTATAGTGGAAATATCACTGTTTGATATAGGCAGGTCTTATAGAATTGTAGTATATAGCATATGATCATACTGGATTGCTTCACATATTCTACAGTAACAGAGTCTACTGCTATATCAAGATTGTTAAATTGAAGATTACAAGTTGAGGAAAACACTATATGCTACACTTTATAGCAACAACAGATAAATCCTGGCTTATCTAGCTAGAGATATTTGGTGTCAACATAGCACCTCTAGGCACTTATATTTTGTCTCAGGGTCTTATATTAAGCTAAAATATGGACGTTATAGGATAGCAGTTACCCTTAACTCCTGATTGGGTTAGCAATGCTAATGTTAACCACAACTTAAAGCTGCTAGCTGAATGGCGAATATCCTGGCAGAATTGTGATGTTCCTTGGAATACAAAACAATCACTGTAAGATGGTTAGAACTATTGATGTTTTTAGAAGTTTAAAGTCTAGTATTATGAATATAGTATTTGTTTACTGGTTCAACCCTTCTCTTTCAGAGGATAGCGGTAAGTGGTCAAGCACTAGGGAGTTTCTGAATGAGCGCAATGTCACCTTTCTTTATTTTTTCTTTCAACACATATTGCATATTACATGTGTTGCCAAACACTCCCCTCATAGCATTCACAGTTACTTCAGTAACATGGGTATTTAACCTAATTATTATCTAAGATGATTAGTGTAGCCTCATGGAATATAAACAGCTTGCAACACATTAAAAAGAAAAAGAGCTAATTTTGCACCTCATATATCAATCAAACTCAGAAGTAACCTTTTTTACAAGAAACTCACATGACTAAGGAACAATGAGACAATGATATCAATAAAATTATTAAGTGGATTCAACAAATAATAGCAGCCGGGGACAGTACTGCATCAAGAGGGACAGTTATAATAATTAACAAATCATTTAAAGGGAGTATTATCAAACATAACAGTGATACAAAACGCAGGTGGTGCTACTTCACATGCTCACATCCAGCTTACAAAACCCCCTTAGTGTTATGTAATGTCTATGGTGTTTGCAGCTATCAGCTTGTCTTTCTAATTGAAATCTATAACTTGTTACTAAAGCACCCAGACTATCTGATTATAATTAGTGGAGACTGGAACATAACAATAAATCCCTCTAAAGATAGATAGAGTAAAAATAATAATCAATCATCCAAAGCAACAACCTTTCTATCAGAATTAATTGAAGACTTTTACCTAGTGGATCCCTTCGAA
Source organism: Protopterus annectens (assembly GCF_019279795.1). Lineage (NCBI taxonomy): Eukaryota > Metazoa > Chordata > Ceratodontiformes > Protopteridae > Protopterus > Protopterus annectens. The sequence continues at coordinate 912,076,079 of NC_056727.1, read as the reverse complement.
CTAAACAACACAGATAGTTTAAGAACCAAATACACACATTTCTCACCCTCCCATAAGACATGGTCAATAACTGACATACTCTTAATCTCTCAAAGCATAGCTGTTAACGAAGTCCATTATAACTCAGAACCTAGATCAATATCTGACCACTCACAAATTAATATAATAATAACACAAAATAAATCTAGGTTTAGTACCTATAATACTTCAAACTGGACCCTAAACTCAAACTTGTTGAAAATCAAAGAAGTGGAGCAAGAAATGATTGACTCTCTTAAACAATTAAATGAAAACCTTACAAACAATAATACTCCTTTGGATATTCAATGGGCAGCCTTTAAAGCCACGATGAGGGGTATCCTGATTCAAAAAGCACCACTCTATAAAAAAACTAAATAGAGAAAAAATAAGTAACATAAAGGGTAAACTAAAACTAATTGAACTATAACTACAAACAATCAGTCACTTACCCTTGAGAAACAAATGGCAAGCTTACAAAAACCACTAAATGAGATTCTAATGCAACAATATACATTCATAGAACTAAGAATGATATGCAAATATGTGGAATGGGCACAGACCTCCTCCAAAATGCTAGCGAGACTTATTAGTGTCAGAAACACCCCTTGTAAAATACAAGAAATAAAATATGAAGATAAAGATAAAATCCTTAACTCAGATAGTGAAATAATACAGGCTTTTGAAGAAATATTTCAAAACATCTATGGTCCACAAGATCATATCCATGACGGCCTTTTCCAAAATTTTGCAGACAACCTAGAATTCCCTCAGATTAATGATACTCAATCTAACAACCTAAAAAGTCCATTAACAGTAGAGGAAGTAAAAAAGGCTATTGAAAAGCTAAAATTAGTGAAAGCTCCTGGTCCTGATTGGTATGTGGCAGAGTTCTATAAACACTTCCAACAACAATTTGCACCAATACTTTTAAAAATATACAACCATATAATAGGATCTGGGATATCAGACCTATATATTAATAATTCCAAAACCATATTTATCCCAAAACCAAACACTGACTCCAAATATCCGGACAACTACAGACCCATTGCTCTGATAAATATAGATTTGAAGATACTTTCAACTATTGTAGCATGCAGAATACAGAAAGTCGCTCCATTTATAATTTCACCTGAGAACTAGGCTTTATGAGTCAGAGACAAGTATGGGATGATACGTTAACCACTGATGTACTAACCCACCTATGCACTAAGGACAAATCCCCTAAATATGCTTTATCATTGGATGCAGCAAAAACCTTTGACAGAGTCAATCAAAAATTCCTCCTTTTTATACTCTGTCAATTTGGATTCCCAAACACCCCCGGGATCACTTCATTGGCTCTGCTTGACAGAGGCTCAGTTAATTAATCAATGGGGCAGCGAAAGCAGACACACTCTGGCTAGGCTTAAAAATGCCCTCGGGCAGATAGTCTGGTACCTACCTACCTGTGAACAAGAATATATAACAATGATCAAAACACTATATAGTAAGGCAACTACAACACTTTATATTAATAAGAAAACATCTAACCCGATAAAAATTGTTAATGGCACCAGACAGGGATTCCCACTCTCCCCAAACCTGTTCAATTTCTATATAGAAGCACTACTTCTACTAATTGGTCAAAGACATAGCATCACTTTATTTCAGTATCAAAAACCCAAATAAAATACACAGCCTTTGCAGATTACCTAAATATTTACTTTCAATACTCTATTCCTGATCTTGGTAAAATTTTAGTTTCCATAGACAATTTCTCCCAAGTATCAGACTAGGCTATTAATCCTAATAAGTCAATTTATATCCACTAAATCCTCTAGGCAATAAGGAATTTTATTTTCTGGAGACTAATATAAAAGTGGAATATACGTTGAAATATTTAGGTATAATCTTTAGTCATACACAATCGGATATGATTAATAACATATTTAAAACTTGGACTAATATAGTCTGCAACATCAGCAAATGGGAAAAGCTTAAACTCTCTATGTTATCAAAGGCCTCAGTTGTCAAATGAACATACTCCCTAAAATGTTATACCAAATGAATGCCACTTTCATGAAAATTCCAGCTACCTTCTTTAATAAAATAAAAGTTTGACTAGCAAAATCCATATGGTACCCGAAGAGTACAAGAATTAGTTACAACAAACTAATGCTCCCAAAAGAAAAAGGAGGCCTAAGCCTTCCGGACTTACAACTCTACCATGAAATAATTAATGCTAGCCGCATTATTCAAATAGCTAACTACAATCCATTGGGTAATGAATGGCATTATGGATTAAATTATTTCACCAAAATATTATTCCATCTAAAATTAACCTGGAAGCGATTCCCTTCCTAAATCAAGAAACCCTTAAGACATTAAAAATTCACCCAGTTTTAATCAAAAGGTGTGAAATTTTCAAGAAACTACTAATATCATTAAAACTAAAAGATACGATTACTCTTCTTCAACCAATACCCAACAATCCTGATATAAAACTAGCAAACTCTATGTTAAACTTGGATAAATATCCATTAATAAAAAATAATACAGTATGGGACTTCTACCATTTACAAAACCTAGTAATGGAAAACATCAAGAACAATCTTAAAGCAAGTAATAAATATAATGTGATAATAAAACATCTTATACTAAGTTAATAAAGTAACTAAGGATATTATTGTAAATGAGCAAGATATCAGGTAGCACAACAAATTCAAAAGTTCCTTTTATACAAAAGAAAATGCTCTCAAACACATATAAATTACTCAACATACTTTCCTCACTTGTAAGTATGTTTTCCCTTGTTATGCTTTATCACCCTTACTTGTTGCACATCTTTCCCAGCTCAGTCCCTCTGTCTAGCCAATTGGTACAGGTCCTTTTCTCCCTCCTTAGTGTCCAACCTTTCATACAACTCTTAATATGCCTTATCCTTAGCCTTCGCCACCTCTGTCTTTGCCATGCACCTCATCTCCTTATACTCCTGTCTACTTTCTTCATCACTCTGACAATCCCACTTCTTCTTTGCAACTCTCTTTCTCTGTATACTCTCTTGCACTTTCTCATTCCACCACCACGTCTCCTTGACCTCCTTCCTCTGTCCAGATGTCACACCAAGCACCTTTCTATCTGTCTCCCTTACCAGCTCTGCTGTAGTTATCCAGCTATTTGGTAACTCTTCACCACCACCCAGTGCCTGTCTTAACTCTTCCCTGAACTCCACCTCACAATCACCCTTTTTCAACTTCCACCATTTGATCCTTGGTGCTGCCCTCACTCTCCTCCTCCTCTTCTTGATCACCAATGTCATCCTTCAGACCACCATCCTAAGCTGCCTAGCTCCACCACTTTACAGTCTCCAATCTCCTTCAGACTGGCCCTCCTACATAGGATATAATTCACCTGTGTGCATCTTCCTCCACTATTTAACATCACCCTATGCAGCCACTGGGGATGCACAAGCTAGTGCATTTCTTCGTGCCAGTGCCAAGCCTGGATAAATGGGGAGGATTACATCAGGAAGGGCATCCGGTGTAAAACTTTTGCCAAATGACATATATGGACAACATGTGATTGAGAGTTGTTGTTGTTTATCCTTCAGCTTTTCCCCGTTAGGGGTCACCACAGTGGAACTCCGGTCTGCTAATGATTGGCAGTTGTTTTTTATGGTGTTGAGTTGCCAGCCCGATGCCCAACCTTCAACGAGAGCATGCCCATTCAACGCATGTCTTTCAAATGCCCACTCGACTGCAGGGAGGACATGCAGACTCCACACAGAAGGCACTCCCAACCCAAGCCGAGAATCGAACGGGAGAACCTCTTGCTGTGAGGCAACAATGCTACCGCTGCACCACCGCAACATGTGATTGAGAGTACGTGTGGAAATTATTAAAAATATCTTATACCAGAGAAGCAAGTAAGGAAGAGTTATAATTCATGTGCATTCAGACAAGCTACAATGGTATAATGTAAACTACAGACCTACAGTATGACATAATAGTAAGATAGTAAGTGAGTTACTGAAAGTGCGAAAAGGGCTAATAAGCACTAACCAGGACTGGTACAGGAACAGAGCCAAGTATTATTTAGGTACGTTTTAAGAGTTTTTTAAACTGTACTAAGGAAGAATTGGGTGATATATAGGTGAGCAGAGTATTCAATATTTTTGGTATGAAGTTGGAGAAGAGGGATTCACCAGTTGTATTTTTGGCTTTAGTTACTTCAAGAAGGAATCTATTACTGGAATGGAGAGTTATATTGCTGGAGAGTGTGTGTAGTAGAATTTGGAGTGTGGCAGTTTTCTCAGGATGCTGTAGAATTTTATGGGCTAAGGTAAGTTGATTGTATAAGTAGGAGATTGCATATCACAATGTAACATGCTATGTCTGGCAGTTAATAAAATAAGAAACCACTAATTATTTACCCAGGCTGCCTACCTTACATGTCTTTGTTCAATGCATTTTGTGAGCAGAATGTTATAGTACCCCATTCACATACACTGTTCTTTCTGTCCAAGCTGTGGTTTCTTACTTTACTATCATGTAATGTTTTTCCATTCCCATAAGTCACAAGAAGGTTGCTACCTACAGCCTCACAGGGAAGGGAATACATACATGCTTAAAGGATGGTGTCTAATGGTAATACTATGTTTAACTTTTCTTTCCAAGAGTTAACAGCGTGGTATAGTAAAGGCCTTACTTATGTTCTCATCCAGATGAGTGCTAATAAACCATCTCTGAATGAAGCTTATCCTCATCACACAGATTATGTTAATGGCATACTTTTCAGCTGGAACAATTCTTTTAACCATCATAAACTGGGATTGCGGCATATTGCATGTGACATATCTTGGGTGGCAACTGTCATAATTAAGGGTACTTTCCTCACTGACACTAATAAAAGTACCTAAGTACAGTAGTTGGTTAATACTAACAATTGCTTCAAAATCAAAAATGTTATAGTGACTATTAATACACGACACACGTTTGCCTCAGTATTCCACACTACCTCTCCTTACAATCAAAATATCATCTAGGCTGTGATGCCACAAATTGTCATTTTCCAAAAACTTGTTTCTGTGCTGCTCATAAATATAACTGTTCTCCCACCTTCCCATTAAGAGGCTGGCACAAGTAGGTGTTACTGAATAATCCATGGCAGTATCAAGTATCTGATGTCTATAACTATCATGTATGTTTTTTTAAGTAGCTGCCCTAATCCTTCCAGAATAAAGGCATTCTCCCCTTCTTCATGCAGCTCTGCTTGCTTTAGCCACTATCTGACAGGTTCATAGATTCAGGGGTATTGATCCAGTGGACTGTTTGTAGTCTAGCCAAGACATCCCAAATTGTGAGTACCCATTGACATGTATAATTTATAATTAGTTTAATCTCTTTTCTTCAGGGCCAGACCTGGGGTATATTTATGATTCCCCATCCATTTATCTAGGTTACGCTTAAGGAGGGTTAGTGAACTACTTTGCTTTACATTTAAGGGGAGTCTATTCCACAGAAGAGGTATTCCCTGTGAGAGGTATCTGTCTTGCCAGCAGGTCCTATTAATGTCAGAGTGAAAGTGTAGATCTCTTGAGCAAGTGTTTATGGATGTGTAGGAAGTCACACAGAATGGATCCTTTGAGGCTCTGCAGGCTAGATGGAAGTCCCTTCTCAAGAATCTTTAGGAGACAATGGGGAAGAAAGAGGACTGGGAACATCTGTTTTGAGAGTTTAATGAGTTGGCAGACTTTAAACATTCACTACAGAGCACTCTGTCAAAAATACCAGGTGAACAAATGGTTGTAACTGCGGATTTTTTTTTTCAGTTGGGATACAGCATCTGAATTGCCTAGACCTAGTAGTAAGGCCTTGTTAAGTTCAATTCTGGTGGGTGCCAAGAAAGCAATTACTAGAAAATGGAAATCAAAGTCAAAAGCAACCACATTAGCAGAGATAAACAAACCGGAAGTGGAATCCTTAGAAAAAGAGTAGAAGCAAATTACATAGAATAAATGGAAATTGTGGGAACAATGCATACATGTTTTGGAGGAGGAATGAGGTTTAAAGGAAGGCAGGAATTAACCAACTTATGTAATATTGGATTGATTATATTGTACAAAAGAATATATGTGATGCATAATGTTTATAACTGTGAACATGTTAACATGGTTTGTTTTCTTTTATATAAATGTAAATGTGCTTATGTCACAGATAACTGAATAAAATAATAATCTGTAGAAGGCAGAAAAGAGAGCAGAGCACTTTAAGATGATCAGTGTATATGCAGTAGACATGCCCTTGATTGTCTCAGAGAGAAAACACTGTGGTCTCACAGGCTGTCATATGCTTAAAACATTACATACCAAAGGGGGCATTATACTTGATTATAGGTCTCATACGAAAGGGGTAGAGAGGCATGACAACTTCTCTAGGCCTAGAAGATACACTCCCGGTGATCAGTTTAGCCAGATAAAAGGATTTCTGAATGATGGATATGTGGTGATGACAGCTCATTGTTGATGAAAATGTCCAGGTCCTTAATGATTAATTTGATTTTTGAAGTTGTATCATCTATGTGCTAGGTCCAAGGCTGCCCAGGTTTGCTAAAGAACACAGTACTACATTTCCTGGCATTCAATTTAAGCCACAGCCCAGAAACCACTTGGACATATTAGGTTTTCCTCAAGAATCTGCAAGTCAATTGGGAGTTTACGACAGGTCTGAGCTTGTAGTCATTTGCAAACTTGGTCCACCATAGGGACTTCAGATGAGCTGGAACATCAGAGAAATAAATATTAAAGAGAAGTGGTCTCGAGATCAGTCTCTGGGGAACACCACTGGTAGCTACTCTTCAATGAGAGTGCATCTGCAACACTTGTTATTTGTCTTTCGGCTTTTCCCGGTTAGGGGTTGCCACAGTGGAAATACAGTCCGCTAATGATTGGGAGTTGGTTTTTATGGTGTTGAGTTGCCAGCCCGACGCCCAACCTTCAATGAAGGCATGCCCATTCAATCAATGCATGTCTTTCGAACTCCCACTCGACTGTGGGGAGGACATGCAGACTCCACACAGAAGGCACTCCCAACCCAAGCCGAGAATCGAACGGGAGAACCTCTTGCTGTGAGGCAACAATGCTACCTCTGCATCTGTAACACTAATGGTTTAAATTCTGTCAGTAAGCCAGTTTGCTATCCAACAGGTGACATAGGGGTTTATGTTTAATTTGATTAGCTTACTCATAATGCCAGAATGTAGGATGGTATCAAAGGTCCAGGTCAGGTAATGTAGGCAGTGTGAACTTAACTTGCTTGCATCTAATGCATCACTGACTTGTTCAAAGAAGTCAACCAGGTTCAGGAAGTAAACTGACTTGGATCCAAGGTTTGTAGACTACCTATGCCATTGTTAATAAGTTCCATAATGATGTGTTATATTGTTTTACATTTGAGGCTGGTGAGTTTATAGGTCTATAGTTGACAGGGTCAGTAGTGGGTCCCCCTTAGGTTTGCTCCTATGGGCTATGAGTTTCTTCTTCTTATTGTATAATTTTATACTAGAGTTCCACTATTGGGGTTTACTCTTAAACTTGGCATTGTATTTATATCTTATGGGGACCAATACCTCAATGCTAGCTTTAAAGTGGACATAGAAAGTATCCGGAAAGGTGATAGCATGTGAGATGGGGTCATTAAGGTTATTAATTACGCCATTGGTTAACTGTAGTAAGTTTGCCTTAAAGTAGTCTCTAACGACAGGTGTGTTTTGTGATAAATTAGGCTTTACCCACATAGTGAAAGTTACTGAACAGTAGTAATATTTGTCCAGTAATATGGTAACTGTAATTGTTGACCATAGGGAGACTATATTGGTGAGGACCAGATCTGATATTTTTTAATCTGTAGTGGGGACTTGAAAGAGTTGAACTAAAAAAATGTGGCATTAATGAGATCCAAGAATCTTTATGCATATTTTTTGTGGTGGTATAGGATTCTCAGTTAATGGAAGGATAGTTGAAATCTCCCAAGAGTGTACTGTTAGGTTCAACAGGGAGGGACATCAGTTTGTTTAGATATGCCTCATGTGCTTCAGGCAACATGGAGGGGATATGGAAGCTGGCTATGATGTAGCATTGATTTTCACTTACCATGAGTAGGATGCGGAGGACTTCAGGGTCATTATCCTGCATTAATGTGTCTAGAGCTGAGTTAGCTTCTTAGGAATACAGACACACACCCTCCTATAACACAGTTTTTTTCAGTGTTGGGTCTGAAAGAATGATTGCATTGAAACCCTGCAGTGCAGGGGTGCTATTGTTATTTTGGAATCATGTTGCAGTAACTATGAAATACCAGTATTTTCAGGAGTTAGGAATGCCTGTAAGGAGTGCATCTTATTGTTTAGACTTTTAGCATTGAGCAGTATTAACTTCATATAGTTTTGATTTTGTATGGTTATGTAGGTAATTGGAGGAGACTGACCATGCCTAAAAAGGTAGTATGGAAGAGGAAAAGGTCCTGGCTAGTATATGGAAGCCATGAGGCAAGAGGTGCAGGCCGTCCTCAGCAAAGCCCGTATAATCAGAGCTGGTTTCCATTACTAGTAGGACAAGGGGTAGCTTTGCAGTCATTTCATTAAATGGACCCTCCCATCTCTCTGCATATATGTGGTCAGGTCTATGACATATAGTGCTGTTAGCTCCTTGCTGAAGCTATGAGTTGCTTATGGGGGTGCGGGACAGAAGGCAAAAAGAGTAGCTGTAGAAGAGACATATGAGCCATCAGCTATCTCCAGTCCACCTCAAAAGACTACCTTTTAAACATAATGGCACTGCAAGGGACATCTATTAGTTGACAGTAACTGCTACCACAATCCCAACATTGCAATCTCCCACAGCTTGCTCCCCCACCATTGCAGCACAAGGACCATAAAATGAAGTGAATGCAAAAGAGTACAACTGTTAAACCACTCTGCTTCTGTAAAGGGAGTCTAAGCAGGTTAAATCACCTACTTTGACATAGGCCTACAGAGAGGTACTTTCCAAATGGCAAGGGGGCAAGTAGTGGAAGGCAATGGCCACAAAAAGTGGACATTAACTGCAACAAGCGTTCAAGAGTAACTCCTTAAACTAAAGCCATTCAAAAACTTGTCACCAAACATTTAAGACATGACATGGAGTAATGCAACACACTTTATTTTAGTGGGCTGAACTGCAAGAAACATGACCTTTCAAGCAGCCAATCCTCAAGTAAAAAAAAAGACAGAAGCAGGATTTTCATGTCTTAATCAGTCCCTTTTCTGCAAATAGCAGTTTCCCTCAGTCAAAGTGAGAAATGATGTAGACAAACAAAATGGAAGACAGCACAGAGGATTAATGCTATTAGCAGTTAATGAGCTGCCTCTTGTAGTCCAGGGTGTGAGTCTTTCAGCCTTCATTTACCTACTGACTGTGTTCCTCTTAGCAAGTCTCTTAGAAACAATCTACCTTGTGACAGTTGGGAGTTTGTGTCAGGCTCCTCAGTGGTCTCCTGGACCACGTACATAGCAGCTACAGTATCTATAAAACTAGCTATCTTGCGGCTTGGTAATTCCAATGTTGTAGGTGACCCCTGTTCATAAACTATCAATAAGTGCAGAAAAAAGGCCATCTCACATTGTCCAGAGTACAGTGCTTGCAGCATATTAAACAGGGAGTTTCAAAGCAGCTTGCAGAATTAAACTGTATCTACCATTTGATGGCGTGTAGATATGACAGTGACTTTTCAAGATGAATAACAATGTTGGTTACCAGTTAAAACATATTTGTGCATGAAAAAGTGAAATAGTCTTAATCATTTCTCTTCCTTCAAGGATCAGTGCCCCCAAGTCAAGGTGTGAGTTGATATAGGCAAATAATGGTACTGTCACGCTACTACTGCTGCATGCAAATTCAGTAGAACCACATAGCTCCACATCCTGTAAACAAAAATGTCTGCAGAAAGTACCCACTTTGCAATTTAAACATGATAATTAAATGCAACCATACATACATGATGCATAAGTTCATCTCAACTACTGTGACAGACTACAAAGTTCAATGGCATAGATTAGTATTAAAGACAATTGCATACTTGAAATATGTATCCAAAGTCATTGCAAAGCACACAGTTTTAGGGATCCATCCCTACAGATAATCATTGCACAGAAATTACTCAGTCAGTGGTTCCACTTTAATGCTACTCACTCCAACTTTTAAGGCTGACCGAAATTAAGGACCATGCCCAAACATGAAAACAAGTAAACAAACAATCCACAGCAAAAGCAGACATTCTTTGGTGCTCTTCCATATTTGCTGTGTCTCAGCTCCATTTATCCCCCCCATCTATTATGGGCCTTGCAGCCCTTTATGGTGTGACTATGCTCTGGATTTCTTTCCTTATTTGACATAAATATTCTTCCTCATCTAGACTTTGGGAAAAAAGCACATCACTACTGAGTAGAATGTGAAATTTGGTGGAATACCACTGGGTGAACTTGATGTCCTTTGGCTTGAGAAACTGAAAAATAGGAAGAAAATCCTTATGCCTCTGCAAAAAGTCCAAAAATAGCTGACAGTGCAGATTAGCCTGCCCTTACAAATTAGTTGCCCTTTCAAACATTCTGCAGGTGAAACCAACTCTTTACCCTTGACCAGTAAACACCTAATGACCACTGCTCTCAGCAGGGTTCTGGAGCTTTTGGGTTAGGGAATATGAACTAGGTGCATTTTTTAACAGCAGTACCGTTGGGCATTTCTTAACTGTTGCAGAAAATCAGGGATATCTCTGTCTTCCATCCCTAGTAGAGGTCATATGGTCACTTTTTTTTCTGTGGTGGTAGTTCTATAGTTCTTCAATGCATTGGAGGCAGCAGTGTTTTCTTACAATAATAAATCAGCATGATTTTCCATTGTGGGCAATCTGTTATCAGTATCAAACAGTTTGTTCCAGAGCTCTTATCCTAGTTGTATAGTTGAGAAACAGTTTTCATGTTCACACACCGATGCTGATTGGAGTTCTGTAATACAACTATTACATTTTGTACCTCAATTACAATATCAGTTAAGGTGCCAAGTTCCAGCTCCAAAATTTCAGCAATCACATGTTCTTATGCTGCACTTTGCACTAGTCTTCAAGTAGGACTTAAACCAGGAGTCTTGACCAAGAAGCATTATGATTTTTTTTTTCTGGAAGCAATTTCAAATAAGCATTTATCCTCTTAATATTGTTCTTTGTGAGGGAGGTCTTGTGTGTTGCCTTTCTATCCAACATACAACTTAGAGACAATTTCCAAAAAGGTATGGATTAGTGGGTTAGAGCATGGAAAAAAAATTCTATTTAAAAATGAGCAACTGTGGAGAAAAAGCTGGTAGCACTCAGGCACATGTTCAAAATATTCCCCCCACCCCTGTATGATAATGTGCATTTCTGATGAAGCTAAGAATGTGAGTGGTTGATGAACCATGGTGGCTTTGGAAATGAAATAAAGCATTTGATTGGGTTAGCAGTAATTTTTCCAAGTTATCTTTATGGGCAAGCATTTTCCACTGTGACTTAGTGGATGCGGGATTTGTACGCAGCTACCATTATCCATTTTCAAGGTGATAATGTATTCTTCTTGCTGTTTCTACTTATAGTGGGTACAAGGCAGGGTTCCTAGCAATTCTCTTCCTGTGTAATCTGGCCTTGGAACCCATGGTGTGAGGATCAAAGATGACAAGTTAGTAGAGTCACTTATAAAATTTAAGATAGCCACTGAATAGGACTCTCTTCAAGATGCTCTACAATGACATAATTAATTTAATAGGAATTTTTGCAAATATTTGAATACAATGTGGACAATATACTTCTAAATTCCTTTTTGAAGGAATATCAAGAAAAGATCAAGAAATTAAATATAGAATTAACACTTATCGACTTTCCTGTTACTAGCTACTCTGAATCTACAAAGACGTTTTCACACCAGGATACTCTCAAAAAAGAATATCAGCAAATTATTATTTCGCAAGAACCTTAAAATGGAATGATTTAACACTAAAAATGGACTTTGTCCCAAAAATTCTAACAAACAAACTGAAATATTAAAAAAGGATGAGTTAACAGCAAGGAAGTGAGATTAAACACATTAAAAACTCTCTGAAATATATAGCTGTCACACTAAAGGAATAAGAAATACAAGCATAACTCCTAATGAAACAAAAGACATGGTTACTAAAAAGAGAAGATACAGAGAGCCGAAAGAAATGAAACAATTTAAGGATATATGATGTCAGTGAGAACACAGAGGACAGAGGGAAATAATATGATCAATTTTCTTACTAGTTGGCCTCAAAAATATTAGACTTAGAAGAGGGACATTATTTTGGTATTGAAAGGGCTCATAGTTCATTGGTTAAACCTTCTTCAATCCCATGATCCCTTCCCATCTCTATTATACTGAAATTTCAATTACATCATGAGAAGAGTTACCATTACGATCTGCATGGACAAAACCTCCGATTAAATGGTAGTAATACAGTCAATTTGATAAACATTTGTCCAAAAAATGGAAGTTAAGAAACTTTACTGGTCACTGATTAAAACACTGAAAAAGAATAACATTAAATCTCATATTCCCTTTCCTGCTAGATTGAAGATATGTTTTACCAAATTAAGCCAGAATATTTGACATACTGGAGGAAACCATTTCCTATATTCAGAATGCATGTGTAATTGTTAATACCGAAGACATGGAATGTAACCCATTATCTCTTAAAAAGACTTGCTGTCAAAAATGTTCGGGAAACTGTTGTTCACAAAAATTCAAAGAACAAATAAATAATGGGTTAGTTACATATCATGAGATTATGTTAGGATTAAAATTTTCAAATGTGTGTAAATTCTCTATGACAACTTGAAAAGGGAATGAATAAATAAAACACACAGATCAATTCTCTAGCAGTTATTCTTTAAATGCATAAACAAATTGAAACTTGAAATATTAAAAATAAAGATAAACCTGGCCATTTCACTGAGTATTTTAAAACTGTAAAATATCTGTATTATACTGGCTTACAGGATAAATGCACACTGTTTGCAGTTTGGGGCTTGCCATGCTCTTCATGTTGTGACAATTGCAAAATGTAGGGAGCCAAGCTGCCTTCCTCCCCCAGAATAAGTGAGCCAGCATTGACTTCTCACTGCCATCCTCCCCCAGGCAGCCCCTGCAGTGCCTCTGCCACTAAATGAACACATGTCATCTAGGATGCAGTCAGGGCTTTATTCTTCTGTGCTGCAGGAGTGAGTCCACTTAATTTTCATGTCTCAATGCATACTCATGACCCAAGCAGCTTAAGAAAAACCTCTTAGTATTTTATTCAGCTTCTTCTGCTTCCCAGAAGTTGAAAATGTATGTGGCCTTCCAGTCAGATGGAAGATATACATTTCCTTAATACATGCAATAAGAAAGTGGATCATAAAGAGAATATAATGATTTGAATAAGAGTTGTGAGTATTTTTTTTTTTTTGCAGTAATGTAGCTGAAAGGTAAGTGAGGCATTACAGTACGTGCAATGTTACTAACTGAAAGTGGCTCTGGCTCCGTGGCTTGCTCAGTTGGATTCTTTATAGACACAGACACTCGTACATGTAATATGTGTTAGAAAAGATGATAGATACTGTTCGCTTGAGATGCAGTAAAGGATCATCACCAAGTATTCTCAAGTTTATGTGGAATGACTTGATAGTGACCAGTGCCAGAAACTTCAGACTGGAAAAGTGCTGAATGCTGAGAGGACAGAAGTAGTTTTAGTTACTGTATGGGCAGTGTTTATATACTGTTTTCATGACAATCCTCTTGGGGTTGTAGCATGACTTATAACAGATAATGTAAAATGATAACCTGTAGAACGTTTTCATTTCAGTAACAGAGAAAAATATTAAAATAAATTAAAATATATCAAATAGACCTGATCAAAGAAATATGCTTACTACTTTAGGTTTATTTCCTTATAAGGCTATGCAATACAGTTACTGGTTTGTTATAGTGCATAGAAGTAGCAGATAATACCAGCTTCTAATCTTGAGCTGTCTCTTTTACAATGACTAAATAATTATATTTAAGATATATATATATATATATATATATATATATATATATATATATATATATATATATATATATATGTCTACCTGAAAACACAGACATGTCAAAAAACTGACGACGAGAACACCAACACCGGAAGATCAACAACTGAGATGACTGACAGTTTAAAAGCCCGACGCTGAGAACACCGACATGTTAAGGTAAGTGTGCGATAGTGACAGACTTGAGGGTTAGGGGCGGGTTAAGTGAGTTAGGGTTAGGGTGCGGGTAAGGTAAGTGTGCGATAGTGACAGACTTTAGGGTTAGGGGCGGGTTAAGTGAGTTAGTGTTAGGGCATGGGTTAGGTGAGTGTGCGATAGTGACGGACCTTAGGGTTAGGGTTTGGGTTAAGGTTAGTGCATAGATAGTTATGTATGTAAGGTTTAGTGTAGGTTTGTAAGGGTTTTGGTGTGCTTGTGTTGTGTGTGTGTTTTTTGGAAAAGGTATTTGTTTTGTTTTATTGATTGTCGGGATTGTGGTTTGTTGGGCATGTGAAGTTTCGTGCTTTTGAACTGTCGGTTTTGTGGTGTGGGTTATCTCGTTGTCGGTGTTTTGGCGTGTCGGTGTTTTCAAGTAGACCCATATATATATATATATATATATATATATATATATATATATATATATATATATATTTGTTATACAAATATACTATATTTACATGTACGTATACACACATGTGCGCACACACACACACACACACACACACACACACACACACACACACACACACACACACACACACACACACACACACACACACACACACACACACAGACGCACACACACACACACACACACACACACACACACACACACACACACACACACATATATATATATATATATATATATATATATAGTATACAAATAATTCTCTTAATTATAGGTATGAGAAATCTGCATGTGATCTTATTGATTCTCATTAATTCATTGGCAGACAGACTATTTCAGTTTCAGTATCAACTTCAGGTTTATTATAATGCTTACTTCCTAAGCATGAAATACATATCAAAGAGAATTAAATGTAAACACCACAGTGACATTTAAAATATATTACAGTAATGCTGAGTTATCTCAAACTGAACACTCCAAATAAATTATATAGCAGGAAAATAACAACAAGCAACTTGCAACAAACAATTAATGTCACAAGGAAATGTCCCATGTAAATCCAAATAGATTTTCCATAAACATCAGTCAGAACAATTTATATTAAATAAGTCAACTGAATGCAAGAGGAACGAGTCCTTCTTAACCATAAACATGAGTGAAGCTACAACTCAAACAGTCACTGCTAGTGTTGCAAGAAAATACCTATGAGAAAATCTAAATTATGTACTTATAAGGCAAAATGATCTGGGCATAAACCAGTACTTTCATTTAAGTTTTGCCAACTCAATGTCCTCTAAATGTCCACTGCAGTTGTACAAAATCTCCACAAAGAAAGCAAAATACTAAACTCATAAAATGAAACAATCCAAACTTGGGACAGAAATCTGACAAGTTGGTTCCCTCAATGTCTGATAAAAATTGGCACTGGCAGTGTAAGAAACAAAACAGTGTTGCACACTGTTAAATCTTGCAGTAGCTGAAAAAAAGCTATGTTAACAATTAACAAAAAGCCTCTGTAGCAAGTTGCTGATGTAAAAATAAAACAAGCCAGCAAAACACAATGCCAAATAACTGTCAAATCAGCTATTTCTCAGTGAGTCAGTGGTGGACAAGAACCACACAAAAAGCTTCCAACACATCTAGCACCAAGTACCAAATCCAATGTTATCTGGAACAATCAAATTAATGTGGTCATAACAAACTGGTTATAAGCCAATATTTAACATTCAAAGTATACATAAATAAATAAATAATATAGAACAAGAAACTTCCAGAACTGTGTATGTTGGGAGTCAATTCTCCTCCATCTTTGGACATGCACTAAAAACTTTCAGCTGTTACTGACAAAATAGGGCCAATTTCATTTGCTTCTTTAGAACAGCATTTCTAATTTATCTTGGGGATTCAATAAACTTTGTGTAGGCTTAGCATGAAGCCTACATGGAGTTTATGAGTTGGTGCAATAAGCAGCAATGCTAATTGCATATGCATTCTGCATATC
The DNA here is from genome assembly GCF_019279795.1 of Protopterus annectens. Lineage (NCBI taxonomy): Eukaryota > Metazoa > Chordata > Ceratodontiformes > Protopteridae > Protopterus > Protopterus annectens. The sequence goes on along the minus strand of NC_056727.1, from coordinate 912,059,818 downwards.
AAGCTTATATGAATACAAGTGTGGTTTCATGGCCAGCAACAGTTTGCTGGCCAGGAAACTGTGTAAAGCAGCATGAATACCTGCAGATATGCACACCTGTTTACCTACGGGCAGACTAGTTCTGCAGGATTGCACGGACACCCACAATGACTACCAGGGCTTAGTGTAAGGCAACATATAAAGTTCTAACACACTGTAGGAAAGTGTAATCAGTGCAGAGTGTGCAAACCTGTTTTAGACATACTGAATAAAACTTTTGGCAGTGATCAGCAAGGGTACATAGACTGCATTATAAATAATTATTCTGGGGAAGTATGTGTACTGAAAAGGGCCACACACATGAATTGTGGGAATGAATACAGGGGAAGAAGACCAGTGAAATCTGGTAATGTACCGAAGACAAGGGCATATCAATGTACGTGCACCACAAAGACAAGAGAGATGTATCACGAAAAGTAATCACATATCTATATGATGCAGTATGTACTGCAGTGTACTCCTCCTGTGTGGGTATAGTCATATCATCACACAGTTATTGTATCTTATGTGACTGTCACACAAGGTGACATATCAATGGAGAAGATTTTTTCTGATATAAACATTCTGGCATGATCACTGGAGAGGACATTTATCAAGGACGGTATATAAAATAGGGGGTAGGTGCCTATTGTGAAGATGTGCAAAATGAGTTGCTTGAATATGAATGTAATGTCAGCACAGGTCTCAGCCAATCTGGACACATAGCAACAGGCTCATGGACAGCAGTAGACAGCAGCATGCACAGTCATGGACAATATCAGAATAATACCACCATTAATCTGTGCCACTGACATAATGATATGTGATTGTGAGTTATTATACATGGTTCTACAAGTACACACTCATACAATTGTCATGATTTGTCAGTAATCTATAAAGGAAATCAAGCACACCTTTTTCAAAAATTCACATCTTTCAGAGGTGTTAAGAGGGATACTGTTACACCTGCAGTTTAGATTGCAAGCAATCCTGAATAGATGACAGGTTTGCATGGGATATATATATATATATATATATATGCCACAATCCACACTTTCATGAATGTAACCCATACCATCAATGTTGTCAATCAGCTATGTATTTACTGTGTGCATCACAGGAACATGTATCACACATGCATCTTGTATAACACCTTGATGGGAGTTGTGCACTGTCAGCTCCTAATTGTTATGCATCAAAAAGAATACTTAGGTATGGCTGATAAGATGTGTGGGAGCTCGCTGTGGCAAAAGTGATACACTTGAGTAAATCATCCCTGGAAGATGTGTTGGGAGGTACATGCAAAAATGGTGCATTGTACTCAATTACTGGAGTAATGAGGGCTGAGAACAATGAGACCAAAGGGACTATAATGCCCTTTGATGTGGATGTCCTGCACATACTCAGGAGTTCTGCTACATATAAGGGATTAGTTACCACTGTGGGCACATGCTGGTGGATGTTCCGCATGCCATCTACCTGAGTACACAGGTCACATACCACTTGGTCTGCTCATAGGGTTGTGCTGTCTATATTGTAATTAGCTTGTGTATTTGCTTTCATAAAGAAACTAATCCTACCATGATTTTTGTTCATCTACTGTGTTTCCATGGCTCTGGCAACAATCCTTTGTGTGTGTTGATATTATTTGCATTATACCAATACAAATCTTGGATTCAGTGATTGCCTACAATTTGCAGTCCTCTACAAAGCTAGTTAGACAAAGGATGTATAAGTTAATCTTGACTTGTGAGACTTAAATACTGAACAGGAAAGGGCTTAGTACAGAATCCTGAGGTATGGGCCTGGTCACTGGACTTTAAGTAGAGATGACTTTGCACACATCAACATTATCTGTCATATATGTGATCCATTTGTCTACCCACTTGGTGACAAAGGTGTTTATGCCCACTTGAGACAGTTTCTTTGTAATACCTGAGTGTGGATATGTGTCAAATGCTTTGGCTAGGTCAAATTATGCAGGATGATAGTGTTTTCCTCATGAATGCCCTTGGTGACCTTCTTGAAAATATCAAGCAGATATAACGGACATGATGTAGCCTTAACAAATCAAGCATGTTTTGGTAGACAGTTGGGAGATTACCTGTGTCCTTTTTGATAAGGTCCATGATGACTTGTTGGAGCAGGTGAGTCAGGAGTATAAGTCTATAACTCCATGCATCAGGTGATGGTTGCCCCCCAGTAAAATGGATGACTGCTGCTGTACACCCTTCTACGAGAACATAGGCTGCCTGGAGGCTGTGTTGAAGTAGGGATCCAACTGTGTCTGGTAGGTCAGGCTTTAAGTCATGCTATAGGCAACCTGTGATGTTGTTAGGGACCATTGATTCAGTGTTAATAGCCTTTAAGAGCACACAGATGAGCTGTCCTCCTGGGAAGAAAAACTGAGTAATGTTTGCATGTATACTTTGGCTGATGGCCAGTGGGGATGGAGGGGGTGAAGTGTGAACGTATTGTCAGCAAGCAGGTTGTCTATTTTCTCTGGTTGATTATGGCTGGTGACGTCCACAAACAGCTCTACGTTTAGTTGTGCATTCCCCTAAACATTTCATATTTATTGAAATAAATGATTTGTGAAAACACCTCCAAATACAACCTTAGTCTAGAAACACATTTCACACACTGGTACTGTTCACACAGTCAACAACTGTACCAATGTCATGCAATTACATCAATTGTACAACATATGCTTATATGTGTTTCATGGGAAAGCTATGTTTGAGTGGCCTGATGCCATATAAGGGACACATTGCAAATCAATTGTTTATGGCTCATGCAGAACGTTTCTTGACACAAATACTAATAGTCACATAATGGTGCTGCTGGCCACCTCAATAATCCTTGGGAATAGCAACACAACTGCACATACAATGAATTCCACAAGGTTGCAAATGAATCAAAACATGTTATATTTTTGTGTATATCACAGCATTGCAAAATGTGGATGAAACAAGACTTATATGCCCATATAATCAGCATAAATGTATATTGATCTGTCACAGAGCATTTAATGATGGTAGGTAGACACATGCACACCTGTGCCATAATGCAAGTGTCACTGTGATGGTGGAATGAGGGCTGTATAGAACATTGATCTGATCCACTACAACATATCCTAATAAGCCAACAATATACATAAAAGTGTATCATGCCATGTCAACAGTTCTCAGGGGGCCTATTACTACAGATGTTAAAGAAGGAGCATATAATGAAATGGCAGCAGTGGCCATCAATACATTAGCTCACATCATAGGTTATAATACCCTGTTGTGTACATCGACAGCTCAGCATAGCACATGCCAATGACAGCAACATTAACAAATGTTTATAGGGTTATAGGAGATTATTAAGCCAATGGCCAACATCACATGAAATCCTAGCCATTATTATGCCATGTAAACAAAATCCCTTATATCTATAATATGGAAGATAGTAAGACTATTGTGCATATGTGTGTATTTGTTGGATTGCATCACATACTGCCACTGTCCATATGGGACATGTGCACCACACCATGACAGAAGTAACAATCACACATCAGTGGTCTGGACAGCTTGCAGAGGCTCATGGAAGGACTCTGCTTCATGGTGTGTGTATGCATATTTGACATGAGGACATCCTCCACTCCTCTGCAGTAAGGATGTCATGTTGGCAGAGGAAAAACAAGAGGATGGAGATGCCTATGACTACATTAAAGGTTCTCCTAAGTGGTAGTGAAATGAAGAGTGATTCCAAAGTTCATACAATGACCATAATGCACCACCAACCACACGCACAGCAGTAGACTAGGCCTGATTTGAACATTACTTACACCTGTGTAGGTATAGAAGATGAATGCCATGCAATGTAACACTAGTACCACCACATATGTCTGATTTTAACACTGTCACTTTGCACTTTATAGTGTATAATAGCATCATTGTATGCTGAGAAGAATGTGTTGGGAGGAGTGCCTGACATGGATGTGGAGTCACATCTCTGTATAAAATTGTCTCAAAAGCAATATTTGGATGTGTATGCATTCAAGTTGCCTACTGTCAGATTAGAACCCCTATATACCTAGGTAAAGTAGCTTGACAACACAATACTTAATATTACTGCCACAGCTCAGATTTGTCTTGAATGTTGTCAGAGTAAATGTTATACAGGAAGACATCATTAGTGTATGTCACACGAAGATGTTCAGAGGAGTGTCTGACATAGCTGTGGACTCACATGTCATTCTAAACTTGTCCCCAAACTGATTATTGAATACACACACAAACCACTTGGCCACAGTGAGAGTAGAACCCCTACCTGACTATCTGCAGAGCATAGTACTTAACACAACTGCCACAGCACAAGTCTGGCTTTTATAGTGTCAGATAACACTTTATAGCTGATGACATCAACAGTGTCTGGTGAGAATAAGATGGTAGTAGGAGTGTCTTACATGCTAGTCTAAAATGGTCTGTTGAATGTCATCCAAGTGAACACAAACACACACACCAGTTAACCGCAATGAGAGTAGATACCCACCTAACTATTTACAGAGCACAGTACTTATTGCAAGTACCACAGCACAAGTCTGACTTTTACAGTGCTGCTGGACAATTTATAGTGGATGACATCCCCATTGTATGTTTGAGAAAAGATGTTGGAAGGCCTGTATGACATTGCTGGTTAGCCATGTATGACTGTTAAAATTATTTGTTCACCATGGGACTGGATTGCTGACAGTAGGATACATACTTATGCTCTTTTGACTGCATACATACACACACACACACACACACACACACACACACACACACACACACACACACACACACACACACACACACACACACACACACAACAATTGACTGCAATGAGATTAGAACCCCTACCCAATTAGATACATCAGCTAGAGAACTGAGTACTTAATGCAAGTGCCATGGCACAAATCTGACTTTTACAGTGCTGTGGATATTTTATAGTGGATGGCATCCTCATTGGATGTTTGAGAGAAGATGTTGGGAGGCCTGTATGATATTGCCGGGTAGCCATGTATGACTGTCAAAATTATTTGTTCACATGAGACTGGATTGCTGATAGCAGGATGGACAATTATGCTCTTCTGACCACACACACATACACTCCATTTGACTGTAGTAAAATTAGAACCCCTACACAATTAGGTACACCAGCTAGAGAACTCAGTACTTAATGCAAGCTCCACGGCACAAGTCTGACTTTTATAATGCTGCTGGACAATTTATAGTGGGCAACATCATTATTGGATGTTTGTGAGAAGATTTGGGAGGCCTGTATGGCATGGATGTGTAGGCATGCATGACTGTCAAAATTGCTGTATTCCATGGGACTGTATTGCTGACAGTAGGATACACACTTATGCTTCTCTGACTTGGCTTGGTTTCAGAACTACCTACAAGGAAGACAACAAGCAGTACGGTGGGACAATAACATATCCTCACTGCTACCCATCACCACAGGTGTCCCACAAGGATCCATTTTAGGTCCCCTCTTATTCCCCATTTCCACCAATAATCTCTACACTATCTGTCACTATCTGTCAATATGCAGCAGTTATACAATACGCTGATGACTCTACACTTGTCTATTCAGCCAATGACCCTCAGACACTTCTATCTATAGCTCAACAAGCCTTCCATACCACAGAAAACTGGTTTCTTAGCAAACACCTAATACTAACCCCCCCAAAAACAAACTATTACTTTTCTCACCCAACAATTCTACCACCACACTCATTCCATTTAACATAGTCTTCAGAGATGGCACCATCATCTCCCCTGAAACTGACACCAAATTGCTAGGAGTTACCATTGATAACAACCTCAATTTTGATCATCAATTTAACCAAACCATTAAAAATATCCACAAAAGACTGGGCAGTCTGTATAAAAATAAACCCTTCCTAACACAGCCTGATAGGATAACAATTGCTCAAACTCACCTTCTTTCTACATTATTCTATTCCTCATTCATTCTCACCAACCTACCCAAAACCGAAATTGCCAAACTCAACACTTGCTATAATCAAATTGCAAAATTCACGACAGGTGCCCCCTATCGTACCCACCACTGCATATCCTTAAAACAACTTGACTGGCTTGAATTCCCTAATCTCCTTAACTATCATCAACTATCCTTTGCCACAATCTTCTATTATTGCCAGACAAAACCCCATCATTGGCTAATCTATTAGTACTCCAAAAATTTATTGGTGTGTGGAATCGTAATAAAAGAAGTGGCAGTACTTTCTCTCCTTGGTTTTCTCTTTTTTGTTTGTTAATCTATTAGTACACCAAGCTAATACCAGGCAACTTTGCACAAGCAACAAAAATTTAATTAAGATCACAAAAACCAACAACACAGCAGAGGACTCCCTCTTCCCTAACTACATTGGCAAAATCTGGAACTCCCTACCCACCTCTATTACCTCAGCTGTCTCAAAGGCCACATTTAAAAGACTCCTGAAGGAACACCTAAAGCAGTCATGGATCTGCACATGTTCCCCACCTGGCTAACCTTTCCCCCTCTTGCTTTCCCCTGCCCACTACTACAGCCTCATCTCCAACATAGACAGCCACTCGAGCTTCTTCCAACTCCATCTACAATACCACCCCATAGTTTTTATCACTCACATACCACTGCCAGACTACTAGGTTAGCTATCCACTAACTACTTCACATACTCTATACCCCCACATCTACTACATACATAGCTACCTCACTTTCCTGCTTCTCATACCTATCCTGTCATCCACTCAACCTTCACAATCTCTCCCCTGTTACTATTCCACTCTACCTACCACCCTGTTACTACATCCCTTCTACCCACCTACTTGGACAATTCCATCACTACTCTTTTCTACTCTACCTCATCAGTATGAAATATCTAAACCATAAACTGAATATTTGTGTGTACTCTATACAATTGATTCTCAGCTAGAGTGTCTTCTGCGTGGAGACATGCGTGAATGGGCGTATCTTCGTTGAAGGTTGTGCGTCAGGGCTGGTAACTCAGCACGTAAAAATCAACTACCAATCATTAGCGGACCGGAGTTTTGCTGTGGCAACCCCTAACCGGGAAAAGCTGAAAGACACAAACAAACTCTATACAATATTGTTAAACCTGAATCTCACTTTGCCTTGCACTGATCTATGTCAACTTTAGTACCTGCTATGTTAACTTGAACTAAGCATGAATAATATGTTACTTGTCAATGTAGTCTGCTACTTTCTATGTAATTTGAATGGTTTACCTTTGAAACATTGAAAATCATGTTGTTGATCGGCCAGTTGGGCGAACCGAAATGCCGAATTCTGATTGTTGAACGTCACGGAAGTTCGAAACTCAGCAAATCGAACAGCAGATTTGCTGAGTTTCGAACACTGATGTTGAACACACAATGTAATGCGGTGGGGGCAAGCCCCCCTGCACCCCCCACCACCCTACTTTAATATTCTAACTCTGAGGTCATACTACAGTGGGGAAAGGGTCGATTTCCTGATCTCCACTATAGTGCGCTCTGCACCCAAAATGCTGAATCTGCAATGAGCGAATGTCACTGTGCATTCGCTCATTGCACATCCGATGCAATTTTTTTCAGCTATCCAAAAACTTGAAAACATCCTTTCGCACAATCCACTTTCACATATGTGCATTACGCACATATAAAGGTAAACCAATTTGAACACCTCTGTATTCCTTGTAATGATTGTCTGAATTTTACTGTGGAGCTTTTCTCCCTGGACCTCTGCTGAAAATGGGCATGCATCCAGAAGGATTTTCCTGGTCAACAAATGTAAAATAATAAAAATAATAAAATAGACACACACACACACACACACACACACACACACACACACACACACACACACACACACACACACACGCACACACACACTCACACACACACCAATTGACTGCAGTGAGATTTGAAACCCTATCTGACTAGGTACACCAGCTAGAGAACTCAGCACTTAATGCAGGCACCATGGCACAAGTCTGAATTTTGCACTGCTGCTGGACAATGTAGTGGCTGACATCCTCATTGAATGTTTTTGAGAATATGTTGTGAGACCTGTATGAAATGGTTAGGTAATAATGTACGACTGTCAAGGTATTAGTTCTGCATGGGAACAGATTGATGATAGTAGGATACAGATGTTCTTTTGACTATGCACGCACACTTGCACATGCATAGAGACACATACATAATATGGCTGCTGTGCTAATTTAGCACACAAGTTAGTATTTTACTCACATCTGCAAAACACAGTATTTAATGACTGCAACACCCCTGAAGTATGTTTTTGCCTCGTCATAGTGGTCTTTATAGATGATGCCATCATCATTATATGTTGTGGCTAACATAGCCTGTTATGATAGTGGTGTGTAGAGTGTGGATGTACTATTTCCTGTTGTATTTACAATGTGCAGGTACACTTTAAGAGACAACTTGTCAAACTAGGTGCTTGTCAGGAATGCAACAACAGAAATGAGACATATGCAGCTGTTTCCCAGTATGCTGTGTACATTGCACACTTTAATTGTCACAAGAATACACACACAGTTTTTGTGATCATATTTCTGTGTTCATATTTGTGAAGAATTACTGTCCACATTAATGCATGCATAAAACAATCTGAATGTATATTGTCATTGTAAAGGTGTACATGGTATATAACAATGCAGTTCTGCTATTTATTTCTGTAGTGTAGTTGACATTTGGGAAGAACTACTGACATATGAAGTTTCAAGTGCATGGGTGCAGGTAACACATGACTGAATATAAATACGTATTCAGTCATTAAAATGTGCCTTCCCTTTTGTTGTATTTTACATGGATTTTAATGGCATGAAGACTAAGTGGGCAGTAAATGTAAGTAATATATGCTAATAAGCTCTTTCCATAGTGCACCACCGAGTAGCTGGTTTGCGCAATCGATGGCAAAGTGTTTGTGCATGCAAGATACACATTTAAGGACTCCTACTTGAACTTGAGAAGTACCTATCCATATTGGCTATTACAGAAATAGCTAATAGATACTATGATGTTCATAAGTAATTCATAATGGAAATGTATTGTCATAAATTTATAATGTATTTATTTGATTTTCCCTGTTTGCTTGTAGTTAAGTGATGAGCAAACTCGAGTCTCTGCTTCTTTGAGAAAATTATGAGTTATGTTGGTTCGGTTTCCTTCTTGCAAACACACTAAGGGGAGAGGAGTGTCAGTCAGCACTTTGGATACTACTGAGTGGAAGAAAAACACCTGTTGTCTAGCTGACTCTGTGGCAGCTGGTGTAATATCAGTGAGCTCTTATTATGAGCACAGATGATACAGGGTTTGAATCCAGCTCTAGCTAATTTTTTACATATGTGTTCATAATGTAGTTTAATAATTAGATGTGATAGTTATTTGAAATGTTAGAATGACTACACTGAAGTACTGTATAAAAGCAAACAGTACTCAAGTGATTTATGTCAACAATACACATATGGAGTTAAATATTTATGCAGTCATCAGTCTAAACACATATTTTATATGAAAATTTTAATATGAGCATCTTTATTCTACTTTACCTGTGTGTTTCCTTAGTGCAGTGGGTTTAAGCAGCATTGCAATAAGGTAACCATACCATGCCATAGGATGTGAAGAGCCATTCACTGTTGCTAGATATTGGTGCGTGATGCCAAACTCCACACAAACACAGAGGGCAAAAAGTGAAGGGTTTCATTTGGGATTTCATATTTAAGTGGGTGGTGTGTGTTTCAAAGTTTGACCAGATTAAAGGTATGAAAATGGGGTAGAAGGAAAAGTAGTGAAATGGGGGCAAGCAGAGGTAAAAACAAAGGGGAAGCAATATAGGAATGTGCAGGAAGGAATTAGGAAAGAACCATAGGTATCCATTTATTCAGCAGTGTAAAATGAACATGGATAGAATATTGGATGAATTTGGAATGTCACCTCAACAAAGATGGGTGACAACAATGCAGTAATGTATAGCCAATTGGACCAAATCAAGTGTGTCATGAAGACACATGTGTGAAATAGACAGCTGTGTACGGGGCAATATTTTTTGGGGTACAAGTGCCCATTTTTGTGTTTTTACTTCTGTAAGAGACGAATGTTGGGTAAGGGACGTAGGTATGTCAGGGTTAGGTAAATAAGGTAGGTGAGGAATTGGGTGCACTCAAACAGGACAAACAAGACAAGAGACAGGGATGGTAAGGGACACAACAGGTTGGGGGACACCATGATTGGGGAGAGGGAGGGGACATCAGATGCTCATACCCATCAAACATGGGGACAGTGAGAGTCTAGTCCTCATTCTAAAAACTGTCATCATCGTTCCCCTCCTCAGCTTGCTGTTAGAGTGCTTGACATTTTCTTTTGTCCAGCATTCTGATGGCTATCTTCTCCATCCAGCTGAGGCATGTACCAATGGTGGTTTCCATGATCTCATGCATCATGCCTGGCATCTCCTGGTGGGTGACAAAATCACCACTTCTGCCAATACTCCCGGACAGCACCACTGCACCAGCTGCTGGGGTAATGCTAACTGATGTGAAGGGCCCAGGTAGTGCAGGAGCTAAAGAGAGAGTACTGGCAGGTTGAGTCCCAGATGTGCTGGCCATTGGTGCAGCAGCCAATGGGGGAGTAGGCTGAGCTGCACTGGTTGGCCCATCTCCCTGTGCTGTAAATCATTTTGTGAGTTGTCAGAAATTGATGACATCAGAATGTTGTGACCACACATATAAAAATAAAAAAGAGAGATAAGGGGTGGAGTTAGAGACAAAAAAGAAGATAATTAGTACCATCATATGTGACATACAATAAATGAGTACACTATAAATACAAATAATTTTACTTTTACATTAGGTATACTTTTTAACAACTACAAACTATGACTAATGATTGTTTCAAGTAATCCTTACTATGTGCATATATTGCACATATGCTTGATCAAATAATACAGATTAAGTTAACAGCATGTCATGTATTACAATTTTGTTAACATTATTATGTAATATTTTTAATTTATTTTACTATATATATATATATGTGTTACCATTGGGATTTGAACCCAGAACATCTCATACACTATTACAATTAATTCTTACAAATGGCTTGAGCTACAGACTAAAGCATGCATGCTTGATTTTACAGTTAAGATATGCATGCTTAATTTCCTAATAATGTATACAAGAGCAATACTTTAGATAAAATAATATTATTTTGTGCTGCATACATAGATTCATAGGTTCGTAGGAGGTTAGTAGGTTAATGGGCCTAGGGCCTTTACAAGCCTAGCCTTGTGATACACGTGTTCCCTAACTGACCATTGTTAGATAATTTGATTGTTTGCAGAGTGAATATATGATCAGCACCAGCTACCCCTGTCCATGAGAGACATAGGTGCCACCCCAGGGGTGAATTGGGAATGTATTCCAGAGTAGTGGCAGTCTCTTGAAGACATATCTGTCTCTCCAGCATGTTTTGTTTAAGTCACAGTCTAGGGTGAGATCTCTGGAGTGAGTGACTCTTGTCCCATTTGATTTGTGGATGTGCAGCATTTCCATTAGGGCAGGGTCAGAGATTGCTCTGCAGGCCAGGCACAGGTTCCCTCTCAGCAGCTTGTAGAACACAGAGTACAGCGACATGGTTTTCAATCTTTCCATGTAGGTCATGTTTTGGAGTCTCTGAATTGTCTTGGTCAGGAACTTCTGTGCTCTCTCTAGCTGCTGCAGGTACATGCAAAAAGGAGCACTGTACTCTATTAGCGGTCTGATGAGGGTGGAATACAGAGGAGTTATAACATCCTTGGTCTTGGATGCGATGCCCTTACTTATGAGGTGTGCAACATAAAAGGCTTTTCTTGCCACTGTGGACATATGGTGATCGAAGTTTAGATTGCTATCAACTTGTGCTCCCAAGTCGTGCACCTCTGGGTATGAGCTTAGGGGGTGCTGTCTATATTGTAATTTGCAGGGGCTACCTCTTTACCAAAGGAGACAACAATGCACTTTTTTGGATTTAGTTTTAGACAGTGGCTTTGGCACAAATCATTTGTCTGTGTTAATCCCTGCCGTAATATGCTAATATGTTTAGGGGACTTAATGATTACTCCCAGTTTGCAGTCATCTGCGAATGTGGTAAGCCACAGACCAGCTACTCTTGCCTGGACTTCTGAAAAATAGATTCCAAACAGTAGGGGGCCCAGCACAGAACCTTGTGGTACCCCACTAGTAACTGTTCTACTGGGGAGGTGGAATCCCCAACTTTGAGAATATGGGTTCTATCTGTGAGTTAGTTGGCTACCCATCTAGTTGACATATGGGTTTATCCCGAACTGAGAGAGTTTCTGGATGATACCTGAGTGGATGATTGTGTCAAAAGCCTTGGCTAAGTCAAGATAGGTGGTATGTACTGCTTTGCCTTCATCCAGGGCTTTGGTGACATTCTCGAAGAAATCCACCAGTTTAGTAAGAATGATGTACCATTAGCGAATTCAAACTGAGTCGGGTCGAAAGTGTGAAGGTTGCCTATGTCCTTGTTGATAAGGTCCATGATGATTCTTTCCATGGCCTTGCAGATTAGGCTGGTTAGACTTATGGGTCTATAGTTCCCTGGGTTGGTTGATGGACCCCCTTTGTGCAAGGGGATTGCTGTTGCTGTTCTCCACTCTGCTAGAACAAAGCCAGTACTCAGGCTATGGTTAAACAGAGCGCCAAGTAGATCCACTAGGTCATGTTTTAGGTTGTTTAGTAAGCAGCCTGTGATATTATCTGGTCCCACTGAGGCCATGTTTTTGGCCTTGGAGAAGGCGGATATAACCTGCTCATTGGAGATACTGGGGAGAGGACAAGTGTCAGGTATGCTTTGGGGTATGGCTGGTGAGATAGGGGGTTAAAGTTTGCACCAAATCTGTCAGCTAACAGGTTGGAAATTTCCTCAAGATCAGTGTGAGTGGTACCATCCACTATAAGTTTGGCACATAGCTGGGTATTCCCTTTTAGATTTCAGATTTAGCTAAAGAATGCCTTATGACTGTCTTTAGCTAGGGAAGCTAATAACCTCATAACTAGCTTTAGAGGACTTTAGCAGAAATCTGTGGAGGGTATTCTTTCTCTGCTGACTAAGTTCCCTCTTGTTCTTAGATATCAGTTTCTTCATTTTGTTATATAACCTGTTTATACTCACGGTCCACCTTGCTTTTATATGAGGACTTAATTTTGATCCTGTCATGTACAGTAGAGTCAATACAGTTGTTTAAGTTGTTATACAGAACGTTCCTATACTCCTCTGCATAGGGATCATTGTTGACTGTGTTTGCAGAGGGTTTGAAACTCTTCAAACCATTGTGAAGTAGGCTATAATTTGCTTTGGAGAAGTTTCTAATTTTTATTGCTCCTGTGGGGGTGTAGGTCTGATCATTACTTCAAACAAGACAGATTTATGCTCTGACCTTACTAGGGAGGGCAGAACACAGGGGGTAGTGCAGTGATCCCCCATACTGGTGAGTACTAAGTCCATAACATTTGAGTCCTTTGTGGGAGTGCAGACTAACTGCTCCAAAGCATTTGTATTAACAAAGTCCAGGAACCTCAGGGCAATTTTGCTGTGCTCGTGTATTTCTCCCACTCAGTAGAAGGATATTTGAAATCTCCCATGACCAAGGTGTTTGGCTGTATAGTGAGTGACTCTAGTAAGTCCAGGTAGGCAGTCTGCTTCTCATGGTTCATGGTGGGGAACCTGTAGCTAGCAATGATGTGGTAGGGAGTTTTACCTATAGTTATTTGGACCTGGAGTAGCTCAAGAAAGTTGTACTGTCTAACCATTCTTGAGGTGTATTTGAATTTAATGAAGATGGATACACCTTCACCTTTGTTTCTTTCACGCTTGTTTTGAGGTCTGAGCATGTGGAAGGCATTGTAGCCTTGTACAGCCAGTGTGCTCTCTGTGGTCTTGAACCAAGTCTGGATGACTGCACAGATGTCAGCATCTTCCAAGGTGAGAAGACCTTCCAGGGAGTGCTGTTTCCTGATTAGACTCCTAGCATTCACCAGCATAATCTTCAGTTTCTCTGTAGTGGATTTTTTTACATCTGAAGTTTTGTTGTTTTGGTAGTGCCTAAAAAAGGCACTACTGGGGAGCCAAGCATCTTTGCCAGTATTCAAAAGCCTAGAGGAGACAGGTGAAGACCATTTCTGGCAAAACAGTGAGGTCTGTCAATCATGTCTTCCCAGGCTGACAGATACTGGATCTCCCTGGATTGACACCAGAAACTAAGCCAATTGTTGAAGTCAATCATTTTTGTTTTAGTTAATCGAATAACTAAAGCTTGATCTTGTAATATCGACAGCTAAAATTGTCAAACGGCTGATTCAACCAAGGGAAACACTTCCCTTGGCTGAATCAAAAAAAAAAACTTTACATCCAAAATCAAGTGGGGGGCTTCATCCCTCACACCCCCTGCCTAAATATACTAACTCCGAGATTGCTCCAAATTGGAGAAACGGGCATACTCCACAGAACAGCCAAGGGAAGTGGTTCCCTGGGTTAAATCAGCCGTTCGACAATTTATGGTTTTGATATTACAAGTTCGAGCTTTACTTATTCGATTAAGTAAACCTTCGATCTTGTAATATAGAACCGAAACACCATCCTGAGTGAAGGTAGAATGCTGCTTAGGGCTAGGGACATATCTGCCTGGGACACATAATCTGAGAGTTTAGTCATGTCTGTCTTCATGTAGTCCAGGGAGGTACGTCTCAAGTCATTCACCCCAAGATGTACTATGACAGAGTCATAACGGTAATTGTTGTTGAGTGACTTGAGTGTGTGAGTGATTCAACGGTCCTTGTACCTGACAGACAGCTGACCGTGACCTTCTTCTTGCCAAGCCTGGTGAGGGGGACATCTGTGTGTCTCACTATGGAATCTCCTATGACCAGGACATTTGGTTTTGAGGTGTTTTGCCTTAGTGACTTAATTGTTAAGACACTGATATGCGTGTTGTTATGTGTAGTAAATTTTGGTCATGTACGAGTATGTGTGAGTTGTTTGCGACTGGGAGATCTCTGGTCTTTTGGTAGGCTCTTAGTGAGTACCTCCCTGTATGTGAGTTGATGTGTCATGACCTTATCTTGTGTGAGAGGAGAGATGTGTGTGTGCTGACAACCTGTTTGATGTTTTTTTTATTGTTATGTGAGAGGATTGATTCCAGTTTCATAGCATAGTTACATCTCTCATACTGTACTGGCTGTAGGAGCAAATGGCTGTCAGTATACATGAGGCAATTACTACATTGCCTGAGGATGCCCAAGTCAATAAGGTATTGCGGAGAAATGTTGGAAAACTGACTGTCCATTGTAGTAGGTTAAACCACAAGTACTGCTGGGGGGGGGTGGGCAAGTTAGATCAGCTTTTGCTCTAGGGTTAGCAAAGGTACTAATTCTATTGAGGATTAGGGATTAAAAAGTGTGGCAATGCTGCTGTGACTAGGGAAAAAGTTGTATCTAGGTGTTTGCATCTATACAGGGCACCGCTAACACCTGTTGTGCAGTAAGCAGCTACACGCAAACACGAGGCTTAAATATAAGCACATTTAAACAGTTTAAACACAAACTACCAGTAGGAAAGCCCCATACAGAGCCTCATTCTAGCAACCCCCAACTTAGATGGGTCCTGAGCTATATAATTCTGCTACAAGGGTGCATAGAGGCCCTCTTAATGTAAGATTGCTAGTTTTAGTTCTCAAGTGATACTATGCAGTCTAGATTCAGCAAGTCTGACTCTAGACTATGCTATTTAAGGCAGAAGTAGCAATGATACAAAATGCAGAATGAAGCAGTCACAGCAGCAGCAAAAAACAGTAAAAATGAAGCAGAAGTTCAATAAAATATAGCTTATAAAGTGTAATGCAGGCTTAAATTATACTTATTTTTAGTAGATTACCGTGGATGCCTCAGATTTTTGTTAAGATGCACTCCAGACCTCTGGCTAAGAATGTCAAACTCTGAGCAGCTCTGGTAAACTTACATCTCTTAATTTTTCTAAATGCTCAACATGGGTATCTCTGTTCGCTGCTATCTCTTGGGTGGCTGTAAAAGAACAGACCTGGTATAGTCTCCTTGCAGTAGCCTACAACTGTGGCACTGACTTTTGTCAGACATGCTCATTAATTATAAAAACACATGACAGAGTGAGGGGTTAACCATGTATGTGTGTGACCTGACAAGATTCTGGTTTATACATTCATGTGTGCATGACTATCATTGAAGTATGAAGCCAATCCAAGGTCAGAAAAGAGAATTATAACTACAGAAACATAATTGTCAGTATACTGTCAGTCACACATATAATTCATATGAGCTCCAGTGCTATAGCTATACATAGTTATTGTTATTTAAAGTTATGTTCACCTTGTTCTTTATTTTTTAGAATTGAGCAGACAAGCATTAATAAAATTTGGAGTGTGCTTGATTAGAACCCTGGCCTACCTGTACTGTAGACATTAACTTATACAAGTTGCCAGAGGGTAGTTTGGTCTACAGTCATTACTGAAGAGTGGTCATTCCAGATGAGACCTTGTTTGTCAGAGCTGATCATTAGGTACACATATACATTAAAGAGTTCAATGTTTAACCATATATGTGTGTGACACGAAAGTTCAGAAAATAAATGTGAAAGTGTAGAACCATAATTCTTCTGATACCCACAGTTACACATTTAATATATATGATATGCCATGTATGCTCAATGCACATGCTATATACATAGTTATTTCTATGTGCAATTATTTTGCTATTGTGAATTTTTATATAAAATAAAGTAGAACAGCAGTAATAAAACTTTTGGCTTTGCAGGATTAGAACCCAGGTTCACCTATATTATAGCCCTTAACTTACACCAGCTACCACAGTAACAACTAGGCAGCAGCTATATATTTTTTATATTCATTAATATGTAAATATGCCGACCTTCGTGCAACTCCGCTTAGTGTGTTTGTGCGATGGAAGGCAAAAGATGTAACAATATATCTTTTATGGAAATGTCAATGTCTGCTTGCTGTCTGGGCCACCACACCATGTCTGAGAGGAGGTGAGCCATGCACAAACAAGATTAGCAAATCTTGACATGCATTATTATAGTTGAAAGTGTTTATTATATTTCATCAGTAAAAGATAGATGGGAGACTTGAACCCTCATCTACATATACTATGTGCTGTATGACTCACCCTAATTAACAGCTATGCTACAAATACACTTGATTCACAACTTTAATTTATGATGTCTTTATCATATAAGCAAATTTCATCAATTTTAATTTATTTTATCATATTTGAGCTAAGCCACACATCACACAAATATTATTATTTAAAAAAATTAACAAAGGAGACATAAACAACATAACAAACTACATTTAACACAACTGATAGAATTCTACACAGCTCTGGATTTGAACTGTTAGGCTACTGAACCTAAAAAATACAGTAAGGGTGTCTTATCGCTCTTTGCCTCAGAAACAGCTTTCCAGTATGAATGAAAATCATTGTGCATATAAGCAAGTCCCATTTCCAACACATTATTATAAAGACGTATAACACTTTTACACTTTCAGTTGTTTGTATATGTGTTGCTTACATATTTAGTGGAATGAATGCTCACACAATCATTTATGAGCATCTGCACTAGTGCAGCTCTGCATTCTCTTTATATTGTGTTCATTCTTTTATGTGTGCTGTACTCTCAGAATTGTGGTCTATAGGGCATTTTGTCTGATTGTCCTTAAAATGTATGACAATATTACATGACAGTAAAATACAGTTTTTAGGAGAGTTTGGGTATTAGTGCACAGAAAATGAGAATGTGTGCTGTTCACTTCCATTTCAAAATTTGCTACAATTACTTTTACACTTTGTAAGTGTATCCTGGCTGACACACCCACTGCAGGTAGGGAGTCTGAATTGTTGTTGTGTATTCCTTCTCCCTCCCATTAATCATTCACAGTTGCAATCCATTAGCAACAAACACTAAGGGAGTACCTACACTATATTTACATCTGCTACACAATCCCAAAAGTTTGTGATTCAGTAATTATAATAAGTTCACACCTCATTTGCGTTTTCACAGTGCTCAGAGGCCTGAATCTATATCATAAGAAATAAATGTATAGCTAGAGAACTTGAAGGTGAGGGGACTTGTGTATTTGTAGAACACAGAGGATTGATATTCCTTTTGGTTTATCTGCACATAAAACTTCTGATATTGCAAAAATATACTTGTAATTTTCAAGTACATGCTAGATTTGATAACATGTTATAAAGAAAACTTGTATATATGTATATATATATATATATATATATATATATATATATATATATATATGGTTTTACTTCAGAATCCTGAAATATCACAATCCTGAACTTCATAATCTGGAAGCCCAAAATCCTGAGAATTCAAAATCCTGAAAACGCATAATCCTGAATCCCAAAAGACTGAAAACACACAGGATACATAAACTGACCCACACCCCCTGCTACTTAAATATATCAACTCCAAGATTGCACTTCACTACACTATCATGAGTTATGTTGAAGTATAGCAAGTTAAAAGGGAACATTACTAAGGTTACAACAGGCAGACATGAAACATGTCATGGCATATTTGCCATTTTTTTCTGTGAAGTGCAATCTTGGAGTTCATATATTTAATATGGGGGTGTGCAGGATAGGCTTGTCCCCCTGCCCATACTTAGTGGAAAGTGCTATCCTTTCTCTTGTATGTGTTTCTGTTTGTCCTTGTACTGGGATATTGTCATTTTTTGTGTCCTGTATATTTTCAGTATTTTGGTATTTTGGGATTCAGGATTTTGAGTTTTCAGGATTTTGGGCTTCCGGATTATGAAGTTCAGGTTTGTGATATTTCAGTATTCTGAAGTGAAACTATATATATATATATATATATATATATATATATATATATATATATATATATATATATATATATATATATATATATATATATACATTAAGAGATTAAACTATCTGTATGCACTTCTTATAATTTACTCTTGGCACAGGCATTTTTCGCATTTACTGACTTTCACATATAGCCTTATTAAATGTCATTACAAGTGGTATTGTTAAAACTGGCTACCTTCCAGTCTAATATCTTATTTCATGGAAATGTAAAGTACCATATTGTCAATGACACAGGGGTGTTATGTTTCTAAGATGGCCCATAGACAATGCCAGGGGAGTGCTAGGCCCAGTAAAACATGACTAGCAATCATATACAGTTGACTTTTGTGTTGTAAATGCGTACACATTTTGTGAGAATTGTGTGGAAAGCATTTATAACAAGTGTATTATGTATTTTTGCATGGATTACACAAACTGTCATTTTCCTGTTGTTTTGCAGGAGGGGGAGTCCTCTTGTGGATGACAGAGGTTGCAGATTTCCTTTAGTGTGTCAAATCCACCCTGTAGCATGCTACAATTTCCACATCATGACTACCATGGAAAATTAAATGGGGTCTAAACACTCTTCTCCTTCTTGGCTGAGGTCTGTTAGCAGCAGCAGCAGCATAGACTTGGGCCTGTTGTACATACACATGTATAAGAGCAACTGCAGTCTCCAACACTGTTTCTGTGCACAGTAGTTTCCATGGCTGTATTCCAATAGGTTTTGGAATTCGCAGGGAAAACCTAGACTGAGTGTACATGCTTGCTTTATAGCTTGTTGAATAGCTCCTTCATGTTGGATTGGGTGATTAGCATACAATTCAGCTGCTTATGCTGTAATTAGCATGCCACAATGTTTACTGGGTTTGTATGGCTCTACACTGCGTGCAGATCCACTTACTGAATACAAAATGATGCACTATCATGTGAATGTTGCGCCATGACACATGATCTTAGCACACCGTGTAGGCTTTATTGAATCTGCACTTTTATATATTTATAAATTAATTGAATATCTTCATGAGATAATCAGAGAGACCATGTCAACTTCATTATGTTAATACTAAAACAGAAGTTTAGTATTAAATTTATCATTGCAGATAGGCATGTTTTTATGTCGTTCATAACTTGTTTCATTTATTTTTGTTTGAAATGTCTTTATTGAAACTGAATATTATTCAGAGTATCAATAAGCACAATATTAAAACTTATTTTATTTCATGACAAGCACATAAGGTTATGGGTAGTTAATTTGGAGATTTAATATAATATTATGTTATCTGCTAGAAACTCATTGATTTTAGAATTATAGTGAAATTAAAACTAGTTCTACTTACTTATGCAAATACTATATAATTACCGACTATGTTATCCGTTTATTTAAGT
The DNA here is from genome assembly GCF_019279795.1 of Protopterus annectens. Lineage (NCBI taxonomy): Eukaryota > Metazoa > Chordata > Ceratodontiformes > Protopteridae > Protopterus > Protopterus annectens. The sequence continues at coordinate 912,039,409 of NC_056727.1, read as the reverse complement.
TAACTTTTGAATAGCATGAGTTCTGGTATTCACAATGATGGTGCACAGGAACTTAAATGCCTTCTGTGCACTGTTTTTAGTATGCTATTGTGGACTTAAACAGTTCAAAGCACTGAACTGCAGTACTCTCCAGAGACACACAGGCACTGTTCCATTTTCTCGAATGGTACACAGGACCACCTAGTACATTAATGTGCCCAGTGCTGACAGGTAGCTCTGTGTAGCCTAACAGTATCACAGACATAGCTCTCAACCTCTTAGAGCAAGAAATCTGGAGAAAGCCATAGATAAAAGTGGGACAAAGGCCCAAAGATAGGGACAATTTTTAAATGTTGCTCTTGCAGCCTTAGAAAGTTTATAGAATTACATGTTTTTCATTAGCATTAATTTTCTATAGGGTATGAAATCTGAAACTCAAATATCTGTCATTATTTTCTAACTTCAATATTTAATGATTTGCCACTAATTTGCCAGAAAACCACAATTTTATGAAAAACAGACCAAACATATGAGGCAAAAATCTGGATATTCTGCAAAAATCTGTACAGTTGAGAGGTAGAGTACTACAGTATAAGGCAGCAATGTACTGTATAGCTTCCTGTACCACAGTTATAGTGCTACTTATTAAGGCAACATGATTTACAATGTAGTGCTGTTTTACACACTACTGCTGTAAGCTACATGCCTGAATAACTGTGATTCATGAATGAACCACAGACATTATGTATGCTTGTAGTGCAAGGCAATTACCATGTTACAGTGGTATAAAAATAAGGGAATCTGATGTTCTTCCTGTTCCTATTGGCAGGACCTTGCCAGCATCACAGGGAGCAGGACAAGGCAGTGTATGTTAGCCGGTCTGCCTGAAGTATCAGACTCTGTTACCAGCACAGGTTTCCTACTATGAAAGAGCACTATAGGAGGATTTTCTAATGTATTAGTGCTTGTATATTCCTTAGTACTGACTACAGAGCATCATACTAGCATGGGATGAGGATCACTGCAGCCATGCCCATTGCAACAACTAATTTTATGTTGTTGGGCCCCAGTGCATGCAACACTGTTGAGAACTTTCTGAATGGAATGTGACTGGGGGGGTGGGCTCATAAGCATAAGGGGTAGCTGGCTAGAGCACTAGAGGGTAGTAACGTGGAAGTGGTGTTGTGCAGTCTTGCTTTATGGTGTTAGTGGAGTTCATGAATCACAGATGGCTTTGAGTGCCCTTTTGTGGTGCACAAAGCCCTGCATGGTAGCATTCAGGGATTATGAATCTGACCTTAAATATTTTATTTCAGGTAGGAGAAATACATCAACTGTTAGCTTTTGTAGTCAATTAGAAATGGTATTAATGAACGCAGATTCCACTGTCTATACCTTAGCCTTCTTTATGACTAATAGCTATATGAGTATATTATCAAAATATTTAGATGCCTTGTTAATGAGGTAAAGAAGACATTTTAAATGTGCCTGTCCTAAATTCCCTTTTCAGAAAGCTGTATATCTTTAGTCGCTATTGCTGTACTTTTATAGATTTTATATAATACTAGATAATGGTACATTTTATTAAACACAAAGAGTTTGTTATCAAGACACTAGAATTATATTGGAACATTGGAGCATTGTTAACATTATTTTTGCTGTTTTTTGCCTTTGCTATTTGTTGATTATAGGTTCATAGGTTTATAGGTAGGTACTAGGCTATTGGCCCTAGGGCCTATATAAGCCTAGCCAAAAAGGTACCCTGGCTTTCGCCACCCAAGAAAATTATTTTCCTGTGCCCCTGTCAAGCAGAGCCACAGAAGTGATCCCTGGGGTGAATTTCCTATCTCTCATCCAGTCATCAAGATTTTTCTTGAAGAGTGCTAATGAGGAGCTTTGTTTGATATAGATAGGTAGTTTGTTTCAGAGTATGGGAAGTCTCTGGGACAGGAATCTATCCCTCCAGCATTTTCTGTTTATTGTTGTGACAAGGTTTAGGTCCTTAGAGCGTGTAGCTCAGAGGGATTGGGATTTATTTAAGTGGAACATGTTCAACAGCTCTGGGTTTGACATAGCTTTGTATGTTAGGCAGAGATCACCTCTGAGTAGGCCCTTTATTGCTCAGTCAGCCCATTCAATCACTATCACAGTGGGGGTGGGAATGACTGAGAGCGGCCATCATTCAGACAGCCATCAGAAGTGATCTGAATTATTTATGCTTTTAAATTTTAGTCCTTGCATGTACTTGGCAAAGTGCCAGAGAGGGGAAGCTCAATGGGATCATTTTTTCACAAGGTTGCCCCCCTCCAAGCAACCTGCCTGTCTCCACAGAGCACAAGACATAGTTTTACAAGTATTCAAGAGGGAAATCACACGGCTTAATGCACCCCATGTACATGAACCCTGTCTGTCCCCAGGAAAGAAAAATGAGCATTTCCTCTTCACTCATCCATGTCTCTCCCTGGTTCTTCCAGTGCCAGAGCTGCTGACAGAAGCCTACTCAGCTGGGTATATGTCAGGGGGCCTTTCCTCTATGTCATGAAGCCAGACATTTTATCATTACTAGATAAATATATGAACTTATAATTAATATAAAAAGGTAATTGATTATTGAAAGAAATAGAATAAGAAAATTAAATTATTAAAATATTCTGATGTGATGGGTAGGTAGTGCATATAGTTAGCATTATTGCTTGATTTATGGATTAAATTTTGCTTTTATATAGTTCAGATAAAAATGTCTATATGGAAAACTATATAATATTAAGATAAGCAATATGCAAGTTTTACTGGATATATGAAACTGCTTAGAATTCTATATTTCTGGGACTTTCTTTTCTCAGCTTGACTGAAAATTTAGAATTATGTACAGGTTGTACATTTTTCAAACTTTTTAACTTCATTCTTTCAGATCTTTTTTGGTGAGGAAAAATTGAGGTCTCTTAACTAAGTTTATTTAGGTGTTTGGTGATGTACATACTGAAGCCAGGGTGCATTATATTCAATGATGGGCATGATAAAAGATGAATAAAGTGGGACTCTAACATCTTTGGACTTTGAGGAGATTAAACAATCAATAAGCTATGCAAAGGAGGATTTTCTTACCAACCACAGAGACATAGTGGTAATCAAGAGTCTGATATCAGCATATATATCCAAGTCCCTGATATCTATATGGTAAGAAGTAGTGATGCTAGATTTAGCAAAGGAAACTATACTTCATTTCTTGGTGTTAGTACACAAAGCATCTGTTTGGTTCAGCCTTGTAGGAGAATTTGGGTATCAGAATGGGATTTGAACAACCCACAGTTTGCAATCATCAGCAAATCTGTTTAGCTCAAGTCTCTTCATACCAGCATTTATGTCATAGAAATATCTACCAAAGAGGAGGGGAGTGGAACACAGGACAGAGCCTTATGAGAGACCACTACTGACATTTTGCTGTCTAGAGCACATACCACCAACCTTAATGGTATGGGTTCTGCCAGATTTCCAAGTACCAGTTCTATATATGGCTTAATGTTGAGTTAGGAAAGTTTGTTAATAACCTCAGTATAGGGGATAATGTCAAAAGCCTGGCAAGATCAACAAAAGCAGTGTGGACAGCATGCCCCTTATTCATGGCCTTAGTGACTCTTTCAAAGTACTCAACCAGGTTGAGGAGGTACAATTTGCCTTTTACAAGAGATGAAGGGGGTGAAAAAGAAATCTTAATATGGCCTGACTGCACTGTTGCCATGCATGCAAATCTTGTCATACAGAATCAGTGTCAGCCTGTTACATAATGTTATAGAACTGGTGATAATTCTGATCATAGAATCAGTGTCAGTCTGTTACATAATGTTATAGAACTGATGATATTTCTCATCATAGATACCAACAACTAGCTGTGACTGTTGGATCGTTATGAAACACTAGAGTTGCTTGCAAGTTCTAAAAAGGTGATCATAGCCACACCATACATTGTCTTCATCAGGTGCTAGCCATTTTGTTTACCTTTGCTATAAAATGTCTTCATTTTACTGATACATTGAAAAATTAGTATCCACAAACAGCTAAAAACGTTCAATCATATCAACCCTCCTACACTTAGATAAAGGTACTGAGTGCCTCCAATTCTGGTATTAGAGATTGTAAGCCGAATGGGGCTTATTCAAGCATGTCACCAATCATCATGATCATGCCACAAATCTTGTGCACCAAGTAATTAACAATGTCATTGATCTGAAACTGACCTGAAATTATAATCGTTTCCAAAGGCTTGAACAACTCTAGGCCATAGAAAGGACAGCACATCACATATTGCACCTCCCTTCATTTAATTACCTTGTTTACAAATTGTTTTGACTGCAGCCTTCCCTAATATTAATCTTTTCTGAAGCACACCAGGCAAGAATTTAACCCAAAACCTTTAATAATGTTAATTTTTGCAAACTGTGAAAACTGATCACGTGCAATTGTAATCTGTCATCCACACTTAAAAATATTTGAAATATTTATCATCTATTTTAAAAGCAAATTTGGTTAAAGGATTCATTATCATTTGCTATTAGAAGGGCTGTTCCTTTATTTATAAGAAACTTGCCACTAATTTAATTTCCCAGAACTTGTGATAGCACCTTTTTGTTGATTATTTTAACCCAAAGTACAGTCAGTGATCAGCTTAATCATTCATCATTGATTTGTTGTCAGCTGCAGCAAATTTCATGCTGACGGAATAGTTGTAATCAATTTTCTTTCCCCATCTGGCTTTGACACATTTTTATCAGACTGATGTATTATTCTTTTGCTTATAAGTAGCAGCAGCAGCATCACATCAGGACATAGTACAGAACACTGCGTTCAAACCCACAGACCTATAAACACGCTCATATTCCAATTCTTGAGAATTGTACAGGGGCTAATGTATTGAAGTGAGACATTTGCTAATTTAATTTATTATAGTGTTAGAGAATTTCTTCCTAGTAACAATTACTTTTAACTAACATAGGCAAATTTGGTACACCCCTGTTAAGACCTCTGAGAAAAAAAGTGCTTATATATAATCAAGGCAAACATCAGCTTTAATTCACAAGCAGCTTTGTCAAGTGTTTATTTGTTATTTATTTTAAATTTATTTGTTAAAAACTAGTCTTACATTTAATTGTAATGCTATAATTTAGTATTTTGACTAATTATACATTCTGATTTTTAACTGAGCCAGATTAGTTTTTGCTAAACAGTATCTAACTGATGCAGCCTGAGCTGCATTTGGGTGATCATATGTACTCAGTTTCATCTTTTTTTTTAAAGTCATGCCTTTTGACTGGTTAGCTGCACAATCTTTTATTTTACTGAGACAATGCATTTTTTTGTATTGTGCATAAATTTAGCAGTCTCTAGGTCAACTCCAACATTCTCTGCAGAGCTGCTTACATAATAAAACACCACTAAAAGGGGCTGTCAGCAACAAAAAGTTCTTTGCAGGAACTGAGGTTCTAGGGGAATCCCCAGGCTTGTTATCCAAGTATCCTAGCTGCATTAAGATTGTTGTTGTTAATGATGCACTCAGTTATATTTTTACTTTAATACCTTATCTGCCATCTGCTAGTAAATGAAGGAACACTAATGCTTCACGGAATGGATAAATGATAACATTTCATCGATTCGTTACATTTCATTTCTTACATCCTTCATTACCTTTATTTTCTATTCTCATCATGCTCCATTAACCTCCAAGTAACCCCAACTTGCCAACTGGCCTTCTCAGAATGATTGCACATTGCAAACTATTGCTAGCTATTTCAGGTACCTTCAGAATTGTTTATATCAGGAGATAAAATGTTAATTAAACAGGTTGATTTCCAAGGTGTGTGAAAGAATAATAGTAACTGTTGCTAGCATGAATATTAGAAGACATCTTAATGGCGAGCCACAGCTGACGGACCGAATGGTTTCTTACTGTGACAACTACAGCTTCTTTTTTTATTTTATTCAGTTAGTACATTCAGTTCCAGTGCAAACATTTGCCTCCTTCTTCTGCACAGTATCCAGTAGCAGAACAGTGCATCTCTGCAGATTCCACAGGTCCTGCACATTCACACAACTGAATCTGCCACCATTTGACCACCTTTTGGGAGAATCAATGAGGGAATTTCCACACTTTCTCAAGGGAAGATTTGATCACCTTCCACACAGAAACTGGTAGTTCGCTTTTTGTTTCTTATTCTACAGCATGGATGCCATAAATAAAACAACTGTTAAATGTAAGACTACCTTTCAAGTAGACAATAATAATAGTTCAGCACATGTATGGTCAAGAATTAAAAGATTGGTATAAACATAACTGTAGCACAGGTAGTACTTTATTAGGTAATGTTGATGTCAATGCTTTATATAAATGCATTACGTTTGACTGGTATCTTAAACAGCAACATCATTTGTATGACAGTAAACATTTAGTGTGCAAGTTATATGAAACTGCTTTCTGTGTACAGTGTAATAAAAGTAATGGTAAACAACTAGATGCATTATGTCCTGTCACATGTAAAATGTTAATTTCTGAGTTACAATATCAGTTAAGTCAGTTATTTACAGAATCTTCTGTGTAGCTTGCTATACAAAAGTGGCATAAAACCACTGCACATTACAAAACAGATAAAAACAGAGATGGGGTTCATGGTGAACTGACAAAAAGATTTAATAAACTTCTAAGATGCAGTCAAAGTGAGTTCAAAAAGTTCAGACAACATATGCAAACACTTTTTCAGAAGTGCCTAAGAGCTTTAAAGTCAGCAGAACAGAACAGTGACAAATATAATCTTGTTAATAAAGTGTTAAAGCAACAGCAGTTAACTACGCTGATAGAAAATAATTTATGACATACTATTCTACATTTAGAAAATGGTTAAGCGTACACAGCACAAACTCATTCAGTTAAAGCAAGGCACTTAAATAGTGATTTTAAAACCATTTCAACTAATAAAACAGTTCTGGGGCATACAAATCAAATGAGAGTAGTTAAACACAGAAAAGACATGACGCCACAAGACTGACATGCATGTATTTTCTTTTCATCTAAAGTGCGGCAAAAGGCAAATGACAGCAAATGTAAATCATGTAAATATATTTGTTTTAAGCATGTCTCAGTTAAGCCAATATCTCTTTTGCTTCTTACAATATTTTGTAATTGTATAATAGCATCAAACATAGCAAAGGCTCCAGCAAAAACAGTATTCGAAAGCAGTATTATGCATAGTTAGGCAAATTACAAATGTTTATTATTAACGAATGACTGAAGGTACGAGTAAGTGCTAAAGGAGTTATGTGTTAAGCATATAGAATGCGCAGAAAGAAAAAAATATGGCAGCTCAAATCTTTCCAGGCTGGAATGGGTACTTACAAAAAATGTTGCATAAGATAAAATGTTACTGGTACTGAAATGTATAAGGTCAAGGAAACAAGACTGGTCACTAGGCCAAATGGCTTACGTTTTTCTAAAACATTATTGTTAAGTATTCACGTACAGCATTAAACAAAAAGTACAAAAGTCTACAAAAATCCTGTTTAGTAATTGTAATAAGATGTCACAATTGTGCATACATGTCATTAATAAGCTGATTGCAAGTAAATACTACACCGAGTACAGTCAGTACATGGGCTATGGTATGCAGTTAAAATAAATTATGCAGGTCCCTTTACAAAAAGGGAGGGTACAAATAGCTAGTAGTAACAGTAAAGGTCTTTTCAAAATGAGTAAAAGCAATTCCTACTATAACTTTGACAGTATAGGCAACAGCAATAGCTTTATAAAACTATTTCTGTTTTTGAAAATGGTCAAAAATAATCAAATCAAAAAGCAAATGTGTAAGACCAAAGTTGTCACAGTTTAGGTAACAGCCAAAAGGCAAGCATACATTTAATTTTCACAGCATAAAGCAAATAAACAACACTGCAATAAAATGATGTATTCTACAGGGGGAAGAGCATGCTTTCAATTTTACACTAACTGTGTAAACAGTACTGCAAAAGAGATGCAAATAAAGGTACAAAGTATTAATACCAAAAATACATTTTAATGTTTCAAGTAATGTAATTAGCAGACTTCAGTTTAATGCCAAGTTTAAAAACTGGACTGAGTGTACATTACAGCCATATATGTACAAATGCAAAAACAATCTGTACAAGCAAGTATATTCTGTACAGTATATAGTAAATGGTTATCTATGTAAATAAAGTGACAAGTTAAAGCTTGACATTTGTGACATATGTGTTTTTTTTTTCAAAAAACAAGACTGCAATGCCTTTGCAATAAAATCCTTAAGCATTGTTAATAAATTACTGTATAGAACATCACTGTATAGAATCATATTCAAATTAATCCAGTTCTAATAGTAATGCTTGTCATCATTGTGTTAACAGTATTATACTGTGTTACCTTGCTGTATTAAAAGAAAACTAAAGATCTGAAGTAGGAGATTCATTTGTCTGCAACCTGTGGGTTATGGATCCGATATCGGATCCGAACCGGCATGGTTTTCCAGCTATGGATCCGAGCTCTCAGCTCCTCCCCTCACCCATAATGCCCTGCTCTCCCTACATGACCTCAGATCTAGTTTGCCGCGCTGGTGACCAGACTGGATTTTTAGAGCTCTTCAGCTAAGTGTGTTTCTTGTATTTTCAAGCGTTAAAATTTAAAGTTTAAGGACCGGAGAGAGAAGCACCATAAGCGGCGGGCCGAGACCTCTGTTTCGGCCACGCCTGCCAAGCGGGCTTCTCCTCCGGCCTCCTTGTCTGCTGTCTCTCCCCCTCCTCGGCTCCGGTCTCCAGTATGCTTCTCACCGGGACCTGAGGAGGAGGAGACCCGATCTCCGTCGAGGCTATCGAGGAGGCACTCAAGGCCTACCTCGGTAGCCTCGTCGAGATCTACATATAGTTTATCTGACGCTGATCTGGACCAGATGATGAGAAGGTTCATCCAGGCCCAGATGCAGATGGGAGTGCTCCTGCCTCCCCCCCCTCTGGGGGGGAGCTCGACCCCTTTTTTCAAACCTATAGCTCCTTCTCCGACCCGCTACCCAGGTTCGGAGCGATTGGAGCTGAGCGGCTTCGGAGCCGGGGGTGGGTTGGCACCGATAGTACTAGGTACTTTGGATCTGACCCTGCCCTCGAGTGCTTCGGATCTGACCTCTCAGAGCCTGGATCCGAGCTTCGGATCCGGGGGGATTAGTGTTCCTTCGGCGCCATCGGTGTCGGAGCGCACTGCCCCCTCGGATCCGAATGCCTCGGCACCGGCTCCGATCCACTCTTCGGATCCGAGGGGGAGCCGATTGTCGGATCCTTTGGTCGAGGTTGGCTCCCCCTCGGCTTTTGATGTAGTGGAGAGGGCCCTGTTGAGGGTTTCCGGACCCCCGGCACTTGCTTCGGCCCCATCCCGCGCTCCATCTGCACTGGGTCAGGCTTCCACCATCCGGCCACTGGGACAGCCCACTCCATTGCCCCAAGCTGTTCCATTGGAACAGGACACCACTTGCGAGGGTTCCTCGGACAGTCCCCCTGAGGATGCACCTCGTAAGCATACGTGTAAAAGGAGGCACATAGACTCCCCCAAGTCTCTCACAGAAGACACGGATTTGGAGGAAGGGGAAGGCTCCCCAAGATCACCCCCCGAGGATGTCTCCTTTGGAGACATCATGGAAATGCTTCGCATAAGGGGGGGGTGGTCTGCCCCCAAGTCTTGCTCGGACGAGTCCGTGTTCTTGGAGGCATTTGAAGCGGGCCCATCTACCTCTTGGGTGTCCCCTCCTGCCGACCCCCTGGAGGACCTAATTACCACCAGGGCATGGAAGGAACCGGACACCATGGAGCCAATCCCCAAAAGGCCAGACCGCATCCTTAGTCCCCCGGCAGACCGTGCCCACTGGAGCAAGGGGCCTCCGGTAGATGCCATGTTGACGGCTGCAGCCACCAAGAGGGAACTTGCACAGGAGAGTCCCTCAGTCCATCCTCCGAGCAAGGAGTCTCGGATGATGGACCGCTTGGGGAAGTGAATGTTTAGTTCAGCGACCTTTTCAGTGAGGGCGCTAAACTACTTGGCACATGTGATCAGGATGCAGCGCGATCTTATCAAGGAATACGCTGCACCCCCCCCCAGAGTCCATGTCGGAGGAGGACAAACTGTTGCACTCCACCCGTATGGCCACTCTCAGGTCCGTGACTAATACCTCTATGCGGTTACTGTCCCATGCTACGGAGGGAGCCGCTAGAGCTGCAGGGGTAGGCCTAGTTACTAGACGTCAGGCCTGGCTCCAACATTGCGATTTCATGGAGCCCTTCAAGGCGTCATTCGCGAACGCTCCCTTCGATGGTTCTGCCCTTTTTGGCAAAACTGTTCGTGATACTTTGACCCAGAGCGAGAAGGACGGGAAGACGCTGTCTGCCGTCGGAATCTGCTTCTCTGTGCCCCAGAGGTCCTATTCTAGGAACCAAAAGGGCCAAAAGAAGATGTGGTTCCAGAAGTCGCAGCATTCCCAACCCGCTCCGGACAACCAGTCCTTCCGTGGCAGAGGAGGGCAGGGAGGACACCACCCCAGGGGCAGAGGGGCTCCCAGGAACTTCGGGTCCAGAGAACCTTTCTCTGAATGGCCCGCGCAGCAGCCCTGAAGGGTTGCCCGGCTGCTCCACTCTGGAGGCAGTCAGGGGACGTTTTTCGGAGCACCTAGTGGCATGGGAGTCCATAACATCAGACCGCTGGGTCCTCCGCATCATATCCAGAGGATACCTCATTCCATTTCATCACATCCCAAAATTGAAGTCCCTCGCCGACATTCCACCCGGTCAGTGGGAGGCCGCTTTGGCAGAAATTGGCCATCTGCTGAAGAAAAGAGCCATCCAGCCCATCCCCCCAGACCAGATCGGATCAGGGTTCTACTCCAGGTTCTTTTTAATGCCAAAAAAGACGGGGGACCTAAGACCAATATTAGACCTGTCACTCTTAAACCTGGCAGTTCCCAAAGAGAAGTTCCGAATGGTTACCTTGCAGTCCATTCTCCCCCTTCTGGGAGAAAATCACTGGATGTGCTCTATAGACCTCAAGGATGCGTACTACCACATTCTCATGGACAGACGCTCCAGGAGGTTTCTTCGCTTCCGGCTGGGAGCCAGTCACTACCAATTCAGGGTCCTTCCCTTTGGTCTCACCACAGCCCCCAGGGTGTTCACCAAAGTATTAGCAGTGGTAGCGGCCCATCTGAGGCTTCAGGGGGTACAGGTCTTCCCATACCTGGACGACTGGCTCCTCACCGCCCCAACAAGGCATCTACTGTTATTGGAGCGAGATTCCTTTCTCCATCTAGCTCCCAGCCTGGGCATCACAATAAATGCAGAAAAGTCCAACCTAGCCCCTACGCAATTCATAGATTTTATAGGTGCCAGGTTAGACACCAGACAGTTAAGAGCCTTCCTCACTGCAGACAGAATTCAGAATCTGCAGCTCCAGGTGCGGGCCATCCTCCACTCCAACTCAGTTCCAGCGGAGTTGGTCCTGAGGGCTCTAGGGTCCATGGCAGCAGCGATAGCTCTTCTTCCTCTTGCCAGGTTCAATATGCGGGTCCTTCAGTGGACACTCCTAGTTCAGTGGTCTTATCTTGCTCTTCCTATGCATCATCCCATTGCGATCAGCAAGGCTTGCAAGCGGTCCCTCCTGTGGTGGCTCCACTCACAAGATCTCCACGGAGGCCGCCCCTTTTGTGCTTCTCCCCCTCTCGCCATGGTGACCACAGACGCCTCCCGCCTCGGGTGGGGCATTTTGCAGGCCGGATGGTCCAAGGCACGTGGAACGATTCAGAGACCTTACTGCATATCAATGTTCTAGAGATGAGAGCAGTGCTATTAGCGTTGCAAGCACTACAGGCCTTTCTTCCCTTGGGAACTATTGCAATTCAGTCGGACAACATGTCTGTCATCTGGTACATCAACAAACAGGGGGGAACCAGGTCTTATCCTCTTTGTCGAGAAGCCATGAGAGTGTGGGAATGGGCAATCTCCACCAACCGCTTTCTCATCGCAACGCATATTCCGGGTCGGTCCAACATCCTTGCGGACAAACTGAGTCGCACCATTCTCTCCCCTTACGAGTGGTCTCTCAATGCTCAAGTAGCAAAACGCATCTTCGCACGGTGGGGAACTCCTTGTTGCGATCTTTTTGTGTCTCCCTCAAACACCAAGTGCGACAGTTTTTTTGCTCTAATCCCTCCTCCCGGAGATACCCCAAGAGACGCTCTGGTGCATGCTTGGCCCCCCGGTCTTCTTTACGCTTACCCCCCTTTGCCTCTGATGCTCCAAGTTCTTCAGAAAGCCTCTCGGTTGGGGTGCAGAATGATTCTCATTGCCCCATTCTGGCCTCGACAGATCTGGTTCCCTTTCCTAAGGTCTCACTCAGTGAATCCACCTTGGATTCTAGATCCCATTCCGATCTGATATCTCACCCGTCCCATCTATCAACCCCGAATCTGGACAACCTGAAGCTAACTGCTTGGCTGCTCCAGTTCCACTCCTAATCAGGACTCCCGGTATTTCGTCTCCAGTTAAGGCCATCCTGGTAGCGGCTCATAAACCATCTACCAGGAAAGTTTACCGCAGCAAGTGGAAACGGTTCTCCATTTGGGCGGAGCGGCAAGGCCTAGACCCCTTCACATTTCCCCTTCCTCTGGTGCTTGACTTCCTAACCACTCTTTTTAATGATGGTGCCAGCAGTTCCACGGTCAAAGTGCAACTTGTGGCAATTTCTCACTATCATATTGGTCAAGACTCCATTCCACTGATGTCTGCCAAATTGTGTAAGATTTTCCTAAAAGGTACTTTTCTCCTTAGACCCTCTGTAAAGCAAGTAGTTCCTCCTTGGGACCTTTCTTTGGTGCTTCAGGCCTTGACCGGTCCCCCCTTCGAACCTGCGGCTACGGTAGATTTAAAATTCTTATCTTTCAAGACGGCCTTTTTAGTAGCCATTACCTCGGCCAAAAGAGTTTCAGAACTTCAAGCCTTATCCATCAAGCCTCCTTACTTGGTCTTTCATCCGGACCGTGTATACCTCAGGACCAACCCGTCCTTTCTTCCTAAGGTAGCTTCTGAAGCAAATATTAATCAATCCATTAACCTCCCTGTTTTCTTTCCTAAATATCAAAACAAAGGTGAATACAAGCTACATTCCTTAGATGTTCACAGGCAACTTCGATTTTATCTGAACAGGACAGCTGGTCATAGGCAATCCGACCAGTTGTTTATTTCCTTTGCTAAATTCAATTTGGGTAAACCAATTTCCAAAGTCTCCTTATCACGCTGGATTTCGCAGTGCATCTTATTGACTTATCAAGCTTCCGGAGGCCCACCGGAGGGAGTACATGCCCATTCAACCCGGTCAGTCTCTACTTCAGTGGCCTTTAAAGCTAGGATTCCTCTGGATGATATTTGTTCAGCAGCCACTTGGGCTTCATCTCATACCTTTATTTCCCACTACAAGTTGGATATTACATCTAGAGGTAGAGCATCCTTTGGCTCCGGTGCTCGGAATATCCTTCCATGACGGCCGCCCAAGATTCAGGTAGCTGGGGACTCTGTCCCACAGGTTGCAGACAAATGAATCTCCTACTTCAGATTTAGAAGTTATGTACTCACCATAACGTTCCATCTGAGTAGGTGTATTCATTTGTCTGCAACCATCCCGCCCTCCTATCCCCCTGGCCTTGTCAGTTTCCTGCATATTATGTGTTACCCTTTCTAGGGTATTTTTTTATTGATGGCAAACTCGATCTGAGGTCATGTAGGGAGAGCAGGGCATTATGGGTGAGGGGAGGAGCTGAGAGCTCGGATCCATAGCTGGAAAACCATGCCGGTTCGGATCCGATATCGGATCCATAACCCACAGGTTGCAGACAAATGAATACACCTACTCAGATGGAATGTTATGGTGAGTACATAACTTCTAAGTTTTGTTTCCCAATGTCTTTCTAGTTAGTAGCAATATAACTTGACTAAAAAGTACATACTAATATAGATAGACAGTTTGGGATTTAAAATAAAATAGAGGGAATGTATAGAGTGATAAATATGTTTAAAAATGTATAAATGCATGTGCACATCTATTTGCTAGTTAGATGTATATACACATCTGTTGCTATAATATATGTAGAAATAATATAGTTAGCTAAATACATGTATTTCTGTTTGCTAGCATACATATATTCTGGTACAGCTTGAGACAAGCTGAATGCTCAGTGTCTGGAACATGCTTCAAGGACTATAGATAAAAATGCAGCTGCAAGACAAGGCACACAGCATTCAGCACAGACATCTGCATTTCATTTGCATCAAAACAGAGGGAATTACAATATTTCATGAATAAAACGAAGTTAGGAAAATGCTACACAAAATAGAACACAAGACAATTTTAGTTGCAAAAAGCATACAGCATGTGCATTGGGGAGGATGACATTTAACACAAATATAATAGCATGGTTAGCTGAACAAGGTCAGGCATACATAAAAGTAGAGAAAAATCAAAGACTGACAAACATCTCAGTAAACAGCTCTATCTCTATTAGATGCTGTATATTACCTCAAAAATGTAACAGTTCTGACAAGAAAAGACCATGCAAAAATGTCACAGTGTGTAGACAATATCACAAAAATAAAAATAAACTCAAAAGGGGAAAAAAGGGTATGGTTTCTACCAAAACTCTGTTTATTTGTATAAACAACACAGCAATACAAGTAAAGGACCATGGGTTAAAATACTTAGCATTTTGGGTAACAGGTCAATACTTCATACAGATCAAATGGTAAAAATACCATCCACTTGTACTATGATAGGACAACAATACCAAAAAACAATATTACACTTCAATATTACATCTTCATGCTTTAAAGATACCAAATGCAGATTTAAAAGAGCTTGGTATGAAAACTAGTAGAACAAGATATCTCACAGATTGTACATTTACAAGCACAAGGGAATCCTACTATTTACTAAGTCATTACAAGTATATTTGCTAGACAGATTACAATTTAGTATTAATATATCTAAATTTGTAAATTAAACAAAATGTTGTGTAAATGGACAATATTGCCTTCAAATTTCAAAATGTTTGTTAAAGTGGCACCACAGTTTGTGTGGTTTCAAATAAACGAGTGTTAATAGTAAAAGACAAAAAACAGAAGCTGACAGTGCCCATAATTGGTGAGACATATTCACAGGATGGTCATTATCTGGGACCAAATTGCTAAATTGGTTAATATATCCTGTGTTAGTAATTTTAGGGGGCATAATAATAATGACAGCTTGAAATTGTTTCATATGCTGCAGGTTACAAAGAGTTACAATAATTCAACAAGTTATGATTGTAAATATGAGCAAAGTAGTAAATGCTGTAAATGATACTGCTAATGAAACAAATGCAGTCTTTTCTTTAACTAAAGTTTAGTCCGTTCCTCCAAAAAATAAAATAAAATAAGGGGGGCCTGAAAGATTAATAGTAACTGTTGCTAGCATGATTATTAGTTTGAATAAAAAGATGCAAGAATTATATGAAATATAAAGGGTCAATTTAGAAATAGTATAAAATGCTGAAAAATAAAAAGTAGTAAGTGTGCTGGCATAGCTTAATTAGATTTTGGCATCAATGTAAAGGAGTATGTTATTGAGAAACAAAGTCTGTAAAAATAACTGCGCAGATGGCAGCTGGAAGGACAACAATAAAGTAAAGAGATGTAACATCAAGCAAGATAAAGTTGGAACATCAAGTTTCAGATAGTGCTGGAACACCACGTTTCAGATAATGCAAGACTGAGTTTCCATGGATCATCAAACTACAAAGAACCAAGGACAAGGGAACAAAGGAAAACTGTTATACAAAGAAAGAACTGTTATACTTCAGACTTTGAGAAAAAATATCAGACTTTTTGGTATAAATACGAGTGTGTATAAACACGCTTTGGGAATTTGCCATTGAGAGCTGACAGCATCTGTGTTGCATGCTTGTAGATCCGAAAGGAAAATGTAATAGTAAAAATGCATATTAACTGCAGCAGTTTGCCTCCATGTATTTATTGTACTTAGTACTTAGTTCAATTACATCTAAATTAATTGGAAGGAATGATTGGTTAGGGCATTAATTATATAAGTATAAAAGTTGGATTTGATATGAATGTATTATCTGATGAAGTCCCTCACAGGACGAAAACGCAAGGATTGTTTTAATAGCGTTCATTTGTTGTTGGTGACTAATAAATATTGGTAAAGGATTCCTGCTTGTCAACCTTTTTGGAACAATACAGTAATAAGACTAGTTCATTACAATAAATAGTTAAATAAACTGTGGTATGCATGCATGTAAATGCAAGTAACAGCAAGTAACCAACAGAAAGCAGTATATGATCTTTCAGTGTGTGCTGTCCTGGAATCTGTTAAACAATCGTCAACTTTAACTAAGTATACCGAGAGCAAAGTTAATATAAAAACATAAAAAAAATTACAAGAAGCAAGGCTATTGTCGCTTAGGCTAGCATTAGCTATTCGCCTACTATTCTAATCTCTCTGTCACAAGTTTGGAATCCCTAATTTGGGCATTCAGTAACAGAGCTATGTCACTATATTGAAAGAACAAAATGCTGAATTTCTAAACATCAAACGGAGGACATCCACTCTTTGAACCTCAAACACATTACAAGACACAAAACATAATTCCTTTGCAGGGAGTTAAACCCTCTTGCACCCCCCACCATAGATAATTAAATATTCCAACTCCATGATAGGATTACAGTTGGAAAGGACCAATTGTCCAATCCTTCCTGTACCATAGTCTCAGATAATTGATTGCCCATGCACTTCCATGTATCAAGGTTCTGGCAGTCTATAATATTAGCTCAATGTTTAGCCATTCGATATTCTAGTCTTTTGACAAAATAAGGTAGACCCATCAGTAACACCCTACAGCTTAGAAGCTAATCCTTTTAATTCTGAACTGAAAAAATTGAGTTCAAGAGTCCTAGAGCTGTGTTTGTTTTATTGTTAACTTGTTAAGTGAGCTTGTCCAAACACCCTTTTCAGTGACAACTTAGAACTGAGGTACAAATAACATACATGATTAAGGATACAATTATTCCGAGAGAATTTCTGGTATATTTTTGGCAGAACTTCTTCCAAAAGTTTTATATTGGGGCACAAGTATGTAGACAATGCTAGTAAACAGTTTAACATGTCCTACAGTAATTAACTGGAGCACTGTTTAGATGAGATCTTGAACATGGAGGGATGTGTTCTTTATTGTCTCTGATGCTTGTGTATCATTTATAAGTGAAAGAAGAGCTGCCCTTAGACTCTTTGACCACATCTGTCATCAATAACTATGTAGAGCAGAGATGCTGTATATTATTCTGTAATATCTGAAAAAAAAGCTAAACTTGTTAAGTACTTCTCTGGCAAGAAACCTGATTGTAATAATGTTTAGAGTGCTTAACAAAAATGTGTTACTCACCCTTAAGTTCTGTTACAATTGGGTCTTGAGCTAGGGACAGTCCCAGCTGTCAAAGAGCAGTGAAAGAAGGTAAAATAGCCTTTAAAAGGTGTTAGAACATTACTCAGCCACTTTCATAAACAATAAATGTAGAGGAACAAAGTATAACAGCTTTGAAAAGCCATTTTACCTACCTTTGCAGAATGTCTTTGATTTTGCCAAATGTTTTTACTTGTCCCTTGTATAATTTTTAATTTTAGGATAACTCACCATGGATTATTCAGTCAGTTGGTCATTCAGTCAATAATACTACATTGGATTTTCATGCTTCCTATTGTTCTGAAAATGCATGTTGAGCAAAATCTGTTGTTCTATTAACTTTTTAAGTGAAACAGAACAATATTTAATTTTTTCTTGAGTTTGATCCTTTGTACCCCATTAGTTTTGCATTTGTCTAGAATTCTTAAGCAAAGAAGATGCGATGTATGCTGATGTTTATTTCACAGCACTATGGGCTATATTGGCTTTCGAAGATGATAAAATGTTTTTTTGCTTCTACATTTTTTTCTGTAACTGATAGTACATAGGTTCACAGGAAGCTACTAGACTGGTGGCCCTGGAGCCTTTATAAGCCTAGCCATGTTAATCCTGGGTTGCCCCAATTGTCCTTGGTTAGATGGACGTACTTTACCGATCAGCACCAACTACTCCTGTCCATAAGGGACATGGGTGCCAACTCCACTGTGAATTTGCTGTCACCCATCCATTTTTCCAGGTTGTGCCTGAATAGGATTATTGAGGAGATATGCTTCACATGAACTGGAAGTTTATTTCAGAGCAGCAGCAATCTCTGGGAGACATACCTGTCTGTCCAGCATGTTCTGTTAATGTCACTGGCAGGGATGAGATCCCTAGAGTGAGTGTCTTTAGTGCCATTTGATGTACAGATGTGCAGCATTTCCATCAGGTCAGGGTCAGAAACTGCCTTGTAGGCCAGGCACAAGTTGCCTCTCAGTAGCCTATATGATGCAAAGTACAGTGACAGGGATTTCGGACTGTCCATGTAGGTCATGGTTTGGAAGCCCTGTATCTTCTTAGTGAGACACCTCTGTGGTCTCTCCAGTTGCTGCAGGTGTCTGGTGAGTTACATGAGGAAGACAACATTGTACTCTATTAATGGCCTGATCAGGGTCGAGAAAAGTGGGATTATAACATCCTTAGACCTGGATGTGATGCCTTTACTTATGAAATGTGCAATGTAGAAGGCTACCACTGTGGAAACCTAGTGGTCAAAGTTCAGATTCCTGTCAACCTGTGTTCTCAGATCTTGCACCACTGGGTATGAACTTAGAGAGGCACTGTCAATATTGTAATTAGTGGGGAATTCAACTTTGCCATATGGGATAGTACTGCACTTTTTTGCATTTAGTTTTAGACCATTATTTTGGCACCAGTCATTTGTTTGTGTTAGCCCCTACTGTAATATGTTAACATCAATGGGGGACTCAATGATTGCACCTAGTTTATAATCATCAGCGAGCTTAGTAAGTCAAAGGCCATCTACTTTAGCCTGGACTTCTGAGAAATAGATTCCAAATAGTAAAGGGCCCAGTACAGATCCTTGCGGTATGCCACTGGTGACTGGACTACTAGTAAAGGTGGAGTCACCAACTTTGACAATATGTCTTCTGTTGATGATCCAGTTATTTACCCATCTAGTGATGTAAGAGTTAACACCTAGCTGGGAAAGTTTTTCAAGGATACTTGAGTGGGGGATTGTGTCAAAGGCTTTGGCTAGGTCCAGATAGGCGGCATGCACTGTTTTACCTTCATCCAGGGCTTTGGTGACTTTCTCGAAGAAGTCTACCATATTCAATAAGCACAATTTACCCTTAAAGCCAAATTGGGTTGGGTCTAGAGTTTGAAGGTCACCTATGTCTTTGTTGATAAGGTGTATGAGGATCCCTTCCATGGCTTTCAGATGAGGCTGGTTAGACTTATGGGACTATTCTTCCCAGGGTTGGTTGATGGCCTCAATAAAAGACTTTAGATTCATAGATTAGTACTAGGCTAGCTGCCCTTTATGGGCATTTTAACCTTAGCCAATTACCCCATGTGAGAATCAAACCCTGCATGTTGCGTTTGTAAGATAAACACCCTAACCATTATACCAACCTCCCAACTTCATGGATGAGGTAAAGCTCCATGTACTACAAAGAATTATGACTGGAGACCCAATCTTAACTCTTATTATGGGTTCTTGACATGGATGCCAATCTTCAACTCTCAAGCTTCGCTCTTGTGGTGAATTTCTTGGTATCCATGTCAGACACATAATAACGGGGTTATGATTGGAGACCTGATCATAATCCTCTGTTTCATATCTCTGTGTAATGCAAGTTGAGGGGCACATCTCATCCTTACTCCAAGATTCCTCCACTCTTAATATACCTGGATTTGTATGTAGCACGCATGCCTTAAGCAGAGCCCACTGGTATTGAGGCTTTTGAATACTAGCTAAAACTTTGTCTACTCCCATAGTGCCTTACTAGGAAATGGCAACCTAATCAGCCTTCTAACATAGCACAACAAATCCAATACAACAT
Organism: Protopterus annectens; assembly: GCF_019279795.1. Taxonomy (NCBI): domain Eukaryota; kingdom Metazoa; phylum Chordata; order Ceratodontiformes; family Protopteridae; genus Protopterus; species Protopterus annectens. Next base: position 912,019,338 of record NC_056727.1, on the reverse strand, counting down.
GGAGGTATTATTGCTCAGTGCCAGGTGTTTAAACAGAAAACACCTCTCCATCCCAGTCCTTCTTATTCTGGAGAATGTAGATGTTTCCGTAGTTATGGAGACATGGTTTAAAGCCACTGAGAGCACCCTAGAAGTGCAAGATTACAATACCTTCCATACATTTAGATCAGTTACTGCAAAGGAAGGGACAAAAGGTGGAGGTGTCTCAATTAAAATGAAAAGCAGTCACACCTCAAGACTGCTCAAGCAGTATGACCCACTTGAAGTACTCCATGTCCAGCTCACCATAAGCAAACTCTCATACCATATTACTGCATGTGATAGGTCTCCCTCTATGACCCAGGACACCCATACCAGATATCCAAATATACTGGAGTCACTCTGCATTGAACCCAACACTGTAGTCCTGGGTGACTTCCACTACTCCACTGTAAACTGTGAAACATGCAAAGCATCCAGTGCACAGGCCCAGAGATTCCTAGACTTTGTCATCTCAAATGCACTGGACCAGCTAGTCTATACACCCACAAGATGTGCCAACATCCTACTCACAAACATGGGAAAGCTTTGCATGTTTAGACCTTATTCCAAAGCAAACCGCCTATTACTGAGTAATCCTTTGGCCAAATTTCAAGTCTACTGAACCCATGTGAATACCGTTGCCTATGTGGAATTGTTTACAGGAACCCAGTACCACCATGTAAATAACTGCATTGAGGCAGCTGTATCTACCTGGAATGAGCATAGAACTAACTCATAAAACAAACCACCCTGGTGGAATCCCAATATCAGCAAGTTATATAACAAAAGAAAGAAATCCATCACACCGAGTAGGAAGTGCAATGCCCAGCAGGGCAGAAACCCCCTCATCAAACTAAATAAGTAACTCGGGTGTCTCATCAAATCCACCTGAGCCAAATTTGAGGTGAAGATAGCCTCACATGCAAAGGACAACCATAAAGCCTTCTCCATCTATGTATGCAACCTCAAAGGTAACACACAACAGTGTGCTGAACTAATTGTAAATCATCTACACAGAGATGGAGGATATAGAAAATCTACTGGATGACAAATTTAGCTCCAGTTTCAACCCACTGTCTCTCCTGACACCTTCCGTGAGATATCCTTGACCACAAATCTCCCAACTATCACCAGTAAACAAGTCTGCAGTGCACTCTCCAAAGTAAAAAAAAAACTGCAACTATGGGCCCTGATAATATCCTAGGTTGTTGCATGCACACCCAGACCTTGCCATATCTTGTTTTAAGGGAAAGGTTAGTTTGTTTTTCGTTTCTTGTATTGTGTGTTGCTTTATTGCCTTCTGTTTTGTATATTGTGATTCATATTCTTTACACTGTGTATTACTTGTATTCTGCTTTTAAATGCATATTTAAACTAGGAAAGAAACAACAGCTGTGTCTCTTGTGAGTCAGAGAGAAAATAGATCAGGTGTGTTAAGGTTAATTACCTGCAAACTGAAGGTGGAGATAGGAACTAAACTTTCTATTAAATATCTTGCATTCCTATGATATTTTCATCCTATTCTTTAAGGCCCTCCTTCTAAAGGATCCAAAGAAGTATGTTGACCTCCTAACCAAACTGTGTATTGAACTTTTTTTATTACCTTTTTCTAGTGTATGTTTAAAAGGCTCTCTCCTGAGCCAGGTACCCATCAGCCAGACCCTGATCTCCCCCTTTGAATGAATTCTTCTGCTTCGCTGTTACTAAATACTAACTTACCCTTTTCTTACCTTTTCTACTTTACCAGCTCACTCTAATTCTAGCTTTGTCCACTAGGTGGCACCATTCACTTGTTTGTGTTATATCCCTTTTTCCCCTTCTCCAGTATTCAACCCTTCACTACTGTTTAATTTCTTTTTTCTCTTTTTTCTCTCCTTGTTCTTGTATCTGACTGTTCTTGTACTTACCCCTCTATTACCCACTCTCCCCTTTCCCCTCACCTCTATCACTGTAAACAAAATATTGTAGTAGTACTACCCTCTCACCTGGAAGTGTCTAGTGCTTCTCTATAATCTGTTGCTTACTGATTGTCTCTTAGATTCTCATCCTTTACTTGCTGTAACCTGCTCCATTCACCCTGTGGGCTCACTCCGCTACCCTACCCTACCCCCAATTCCCACCAACCCCAGGGGTCCTAACCTTATCCTTCTCTAACCACTCCCCCCTTTAAGCACACCAATCACACATTACTCCACCCTCTTGCTCATTCAATACCTATCCTCGTGCTACTTTAACACATACTCTATTTATTTCTTCACTTCCTCTCTGCTTTTTCTTTTCATTTCTACTTCGCACATTTACTTCACTTACATCCCTATCACTATGCCTCCACTTCTAAACTCTAATAATTTAAAACATATCCTCCTTTTCTCTCTTCTTCCTTTCCTTATGCTATCATACCTTCTAACCTCATATGAACTACTTAGACTCAAAGAACCATACTCTTTCACATTCCAACCATTCTCAAACAACATTTATTCTCCTAGCTACCTTCTTGCAACATTTAATAGAAAGTTCCACATTACCTACACTCACCAGGCATACAGAAAATTGTTATACATCTACTCCAAACCATCTGACACAAAAATAAGATTACTTCTCTCCCTCCTAACATGCGACATTCATCCCAACCCTGGCCCAAATAACACTGCTACTATAAACCCCTTTTATTCTCCACCCTTCTGCTCTAACTTTCCCCCCAAACCCCCAAACTCTCTCTCTATAGCTCACCTTAACATCTGCAGCATTAATAATAAAATTGCCCAGCTCCATGCACTGCTTGATGTACACTCATTTGACATCCTTTTCCTATCTGAGACTTGGCTCAAACCAACAACCCAAGACAGGGAAATTACTCCCCCTAGCTACAACATCTTAAGACTAGACCATAAATCCAAAAAGGGTGGTGGTTTAGCAATTCTCTATAAAACAGGTATGCAAATTACTGTTATTCATGAAAAACCTCCTTCTGTTAGTAACTCTAAAATCCTGATCTCTAAATTACACCTTAATACCCACAAATCCATCCATATTATATGCACCTAGGTTCCACCTGTAAATAATATTAATATCCTTGAAGAGATCCTTAGCTGGATCTCTGTTCAATTCCCACAAGAAACAATAGTACTGGGTGATGTCAACATGGACTGGAAAACCTGCACCTCAGGAGACCCCTCTCCCTCTTAAATCTCCATGTTTTTTACAAACCATTCATGCCCCAACCAGAACTAACAAATCTAATAACAATGAAAGTACATTTTATTGGATTCTGCTAAACAGTCACCACCAAAATTATACAGTAGGAACACTACCTGACGATTTAAGTGACCATGCTCTCACCTACTTAATTAGACATAAAACCCCTACCCCTAACCTTGCTAAATATAAAATGGTCAGAACAAATAAAAACTTTAACCCTGAATCCTTCCTAGCTGAACTAAGAGCTACCAATTGGTCTCCTCTTAAAGCCTGCCACTAGATGATGCTGTAGCGTACTTCAACTCAAAGTTCTTATCTATACTAGACTCTCATGCTCCTACAAGATTTGTCAGAATTTGCTCAAAACAAGCCCCTTGGCTTTCAAAAAATACATGGCATAAAATTATTCTGAAAAATAACCTCTGGACCAAATACCATAGCACTAAAGATCCCAGCAACCAACTTAAATTTAGACAAATAAGAAACATTACAAAAAAAAGCCATACTTCTAGACAAAAGAAATTACTACTGCCATTTACAACAAACTAACCAAATAAATCCAGAAAAGTTTTGAGTGGGAATAAATAGACTCTTAAAGCCTGGCCACTCCGACACCCCTTACCCCTTAGGCACTTCCCAGAACAACCCAAAACAAACTGCTGATGCCTTTAATACATTCTTCACTGAAACTGTCCAGTCTCTATCTAACCAACTATCCCCCGATATATCATCTCAGCCCACCTCTCCTAGCATCTCTACTCCCGCATTTCTACTGCAACCAGTACCCACATCCCTTATCTGTTCTCTTCTCCACAAACTTAAAGCCTCCTCTCTATCTGCTGACCTTCTACCTGCCCAGTATCTAAAAATTGCAGCCAAACCATTAGCCTATCCGATTTTCATCCTGATTAACAGAACTATTGTCAAAGGCTACATTCCTTCAGTCTGGAAAATTTCACATATTATTCCCCTACATAAAGGTGGAAACTCAATAGAACTGTCTAATTACCGACCCATAGCCCTTCTCTCCCCCCCTGGCTAAAATCTTGGAAAAATGCATCCAAAAACAACTACTTAATCACCTGTTAAATAACCTCCTATCCAACTATCAGCATGGCTTCAGACTTTTCCACAGCACCACTTCAGCCCTCCTTTCCTTCACTGACTGCATCAACAAAAATCAGAATAATAATATCCTTACCTCTGCTCTCTTTATTGACCTATCTAAAGCCTTCAATATGGTCAATCACCAGATACTAATAAATTTACTGAAAACATTAGCACTAGACTCTTGTGCCATAAAGTGGTTCCAATCTTATCTTCATAACAGACAACAGGCAGTGCTCTGGTATAATAACTTATCCAACCACATTCCCATTACCCTCGGAGTCCCCCAAGGCTCTATTCTTGGCCCCCTTCTGTTTTCTATTTTTATTAATGATCTGCAAACCAGTATTCCCTTTGCAACCTGTATACAATATGCTGATGATTCTACTTTGATTTGTTCTGCCTCATCCCCCTCTGAACTGCACTCTATAACACACACACTTTCCAAATCATTGAAACATGGTTCCTAAAGCGATGTCTAATCTTAAACCCCCAAAAAACAAATTGTTGCTTTTCTCCCCCACCTGAAAATCCCCTCCACTCAACTTCGCTGTCTTGTCTAATAATGGCACCAGCATATCACCTGACCCCTCTACCAAGCTCCTCGGAGTAGAGCTAGACAACAACCTATCCTTTGACTCACACATAAACACTATAAAATTAGTTAACAGAAAACTAGGCTCCCTTTATAGGATTAAACCATTCCTTACTCCACTTGCCAGAACTTCCATTGCCCATTCCCACCTGGTTTCAACCCTCCTTTACACCTCTCCTATTTACACTTACCTGTCCAAAACTAACCTCAACAAACTGTCTGCTGCCTACAACAGTATTGCCAGATTTGTCTCTGGCTCTACTTTTAGAACTCACCATTGCATAAATTTAAAGAAATTAGGATGGCTTGAGTTGCAAAATCTGATCTTATTTCACCAACTCTCCTTAGCCCAAAAAATCCTGTACAAACCTACTAACACCCCTAAACTCACTTCCCTTATAACTCCTTACTGCAACTTCAAAACCCTACATTCTTCTAACAAACGTCTTATAGGAACTAGTAAATCCAACAACTTGGCAGGTAACTCCTTGTTCTCAAATGCTATAGGAAAAGCCTGGAACTCTCTTCCTGATAATCTCTCTGCCAGCTCCTCTCATCACTGTTTCAAAACCCAGCTCAAAACTTACCTCATTACCCGCTGGCTCTGCCCCCGCACAAACCTTGACTAACATTCCATTAGTTTCTATGTACTTCCATTTTTCTGCTTACTAATTTTAGACTATAACTTATTTTTCTGCTCTTCTGCTCAATTTGTATTCCATTAGTATGTATTTAAGTCCAAACAGTTGCATCTGTAAGAACTTGCTAATGCAAATTCTCACCAACTAAAGCTGCAATTCTGCTTATTAATGTATATATTTGAGGCTTTTCTCCCCGGGTCTCTACTGAAAATGGACTCAAATCCAGTTGGACCAGCACAGTCAACAAATGTAAAATAAATAAAATAAAATATTAAAGTGGCAAAATAAAAACTAGGAAAGAGACCATAGCTGTGTTTCTTCTGAGTCACACAGAAATTAAAACAGGTCAGTTAAGGTTAATTACCTGCAAACTGGGGATGGAGCTAGGAACTAAACTTTCTATTAAAAGGGTAAAATAAAAACTAGGAAGGAGACCACAGTTGTGTCTCTTGTAAGTCACACAGAAATTAATGTAAGTCACACAGAAATTAAAAATTTCCCAACCCTCCAACCCTGGTGCTGTTGTATTTTTAAACTCAATTATCTTTCTAGTTACCTCCCCCTTATGTTAATTTGACCACATATTTCCTTCCCTCTCCTGTTTCATTGGCTATTGTGAGTAAGCACAAAATTATCATTTTGTGAAATCACTCCCCTTCAAATATTTAAATGTATTGTCCATACCACTGTATTCCAGAGAACCAGAATACAAAGTGCCCACCCCTCCCAATCTATCTTGCTATTTTAAAATTAGTGGCTCTCCAGTTAGATAGCTAAAGCTTATGTTACCCCCTCTTCCATATCTAACTACTTAGTGCACACTGCAGCTCTTAGGGTATTAACCCATTTTTCCATCTTACCTTTAAAATCAGCAACATCTACTCCAAGACCAGCAATTACTGGTGAGCCCACATTCTGCCTCTCAGTAGTCATCTTAGGATTAGTGCTTCTGTTTTGCTCCTGGTGAGAGAATGAGCATAGGAACATTATTTCCCTGGGACTGATGATCATTGGAAAGCCTAATAACTGCTTCATAGGTGCCAGTTTGGAATTTGTGCTTATATTTTGCTTCTGGTGAGAGAAGGAGCAGAGTGCATAGATTCGTGACTCTTTTTGTTTGGGAAGTGAGTGTCTGTGCCTGACCTTCCTGAATGATCTGGTTGCTATTCAAGGCATCTACCAGGAAAAGGCGACAACAAGCCTATAGATCCTTACTCCAGCATGGGCAAGACTGTGGATCACCAAACAAGCTGTGGCCTGCTTCTCATCTTGGGATTGGTGCTATTGTTTTGCTTTTGGTGAGAGAAGAAGCAAAGGACCATTGTATCCCAGAAGAGTGAAGTTTGTGGTGAGACAAACACTAATAGTAGTCAGGCAGTGACTGCCCTCATGTCATCATTCTTGACAAGCTAGTTCTTTCCTGTTGGTAAGTACTGCTTGATTTGCTTCTAACTTCAGAATATCTGCATAAATACTTCATCCATAAATCATTAGGCTCTGCTTATTAGTTTCTCAAAAAGTGTTTTACAGTGCCCTGTGTAGCCACAGACACCTTGAGTTGACATTTTTCCTGTAAAAGCACCATTGAAATTTCACCAATACCTAGTTGCACACAGACAACTAGTTTTCAGTGACAAGTACTACCTCCACTTGCAAATTGGATACTCCTGGCATTACTTTATATTCTCACTCCAACTGTTAAATCAATAAAAAAGTCTGTTGCCATGGATATGAACTTTCTCACTATCTCCGTTACCAGATTGGTGGATATGGGCATCTCTGAGACAATGTAGAAATTGCTTCATACTTACTAACAACCAGTTAATTCTCAAACAAACTGATAGGGTATGGGAGAGCTGTATTTACACAATGTCACTGGAGGGAAAGCTCTCACATAAAACCACTCCTAATGTCAATAAGGTGGTCAGTAGTGCATGTGCTGTACCCATTACACACAGTTCAAAGCAGACACATAGCCCACATATGCCAAGGCACTTAAATTTTACCTTCATAAACCCCAAAGACCTCCTAGATGAAGTACACATAGCAAACACCCTCAACAACCCTGAACGCACTATTTCAAAACAACACCTACATCAACACATACAGCCACATCTTATGGAGCCTCTACTTCTAAGCCCATAAGGCAAGCCACCACATAATCCAACATTCTAGTCACTGGAGACTTCATTGTGAGACAGTCTGATGTCCCTCTTAACAGGATGAGTAAGGAGAAAGTCACAGGCAGTTGCTTATCAGAGGCCATTATCTACCACATTATACACGGACTCACGTCATTGGACCACAAGTACCAGTATGACTCAGTTACACTCCATGTGGGTGTAAATGACCTGAAATGTAGCTTCCTAGACTATATGAAGAGAGACATCATGGAGATCTTGGATGTGTCTCAGGCTGGTATGAGCCTAGCACTGAGTAGCATTTTACCTTATCCAAGGATGATGCCACAATATAAACAAAAGATGACTGACTTTAATAAATGGCTTAGTTTCTGGTGTCATTCTAAGGGGGTGCAGTATTTGTCAGCATGGAAGGAAATGATCAACAGACCATGCTGCTTTGTCAGGGATGGTCTGCACCTCTTCCCTCTAGGCTTTTAAATATTGCCTAAAACATTGTCCTCCTTTGTAGTGCCTTTTGTAGGCAATGCCAAACTGAAAGTACTTCCACACAGTAAATCAAAACCAAAAAAATCTAAAGGTGTTACTGCTCGATGCTGGGAGTGTAAACAAAAAACTCCACTCCCTAGAAGCTCTCTGCACCCTAGAGAATGAGGATGTCTGTGTGGTCATTGAGATGCGGTTTAAAGCTGCAGACAGCACACCAGCAGTGAAAGATTATAATGTCTTCCGCACATTTAGACCAGCTACTGCACAGGCAGGAACTAAAAGTGGAGGTGTCTTGATTTGCATCAAAAATAAATACACATCAAGGCTGGTCAAACAGGACAATGCACTTGAGCTTCTCCACATTCAAATCAAAATACAATACCACTTCCTTGCAAGATATAGGTCCCCCTCTATGACCCAGGAAACCCATACCACTTATTTAAACTTATTGGAAACACTCACCATCCAACCCAATACCATATTCATGGGCAACTTTAATTACTCCACTATTAAATGGGAATTATATATGACAATAATACGGGCACAGAGATTCCTGGATTTTGTAAACACAAACTCCCTGGACCAGATTGTCAACACATCAACAAGGGGTTCATCCATACTGGATCTGGTCCTCACTAATATGGAAGAGTGCCACACACCCCCTAGTTTAATGTCTTCTCTGAAGTCAGACCACAAAATGATCTCCTTTGAAGTAAAAATAAAACTTGGAACCATAGCAAACTCTGAAATATTCGTAACTACTCTAAGGCCAACTTCCTACTATTAAGTGATAACCTGGCAACATTTCAAGCCCCCATACACCCCACAAACACTGCTGCCTAAGCAGAATTGTTCACAGAAACCCTATACAAGCATGTTAACAGCTGTACAGAAGCAGCTGTACCCACCAAGAAGAAGTACAGAACTAACTCAAAAAACATGCCACCCTGGTGGAATCACAGCATCAGTAGGCTGTATAACAGAAGGGAGAAAATCATCGGAAAAATTAGGAGGTGCAGCACCCAGCAGGACAAAAGCATTCTCATCAAACTAAACAAATGGGCAACTACCAAAGCCAAATTTGAGGTACATTTGGCCTCCAGACTAAGGACATCCACAAGGCATTCTTTAGCTATGTCTGTAACCTCAAAGGCAATACACAATTGTAATGCATTTTATGTAGAGCTTATTGTAAATGGAGCCACCTCTACTGAGTCAGAAGATATATCAAATCTACTGGCTGACAAATTGAGTTCCAACTTTACCCCTCTTTTTCTATCAACTTTCCCTCATGAAATACCATCAAATATAACTCCCCCTGCTATCAATAGGGAACAGGTCCTTAATGCTCTCTCCAAGGCCAATTACACTGAATCAATGTGTCCAGACAATATCCCAGGATGCCTGCTAAATAACATGAAACATCATCTATCAGGTCCTCTGGAATTGCTATTTAACTGTAGCCTCCAAAGAGGCTTCATGCCCCATGAATGGAGAACAGCAACAGTCTGCACAATGGTGGGCCATCTACAGACCCTGGAAACTACAGACCCATAAGTCTCACTAGTCTCATATGCAAAGCTATGGAAAGAATTATCATGGAAATGATCAATAATGACATAGGAAACCTCCAGACACTGGACCCAAATCAATTTGTTTTCCTCAAGGGCAGGTCATGTCTACTTAACCTGGTAGACTTCTTTGAGAAGGTCACCAATGCAATGGATGAGGGCAAAATGGTTCACACTGCCTACCTTGATCTGGCCAAGGCATTTGACTCCATCCCCACTTATACATTGTTGACAAACTTAAGAAGTTAGGTACAACCCCTCATGTAACCCAGTGGATAGCCAGCTGGCTCACTGATAGGAACCAGGAAGTTAGAATTGGGGAATTCATCTCTACAAAGATGCCAGTCACAAGTGGGGTCCCTCAGGGATCAGTCCTCAGACTGGTCCTTTTTGGAATTTACTTTTCTGAAGTCAAGGTCAGTGTCAATGGCCTCTGTCTGACTAAATTTGCAGATAATTGCACATTTGGAGCTGTTATTGAATTGCCCATCAACACAAATGTTCTCCAGGAAGGGCTGACACAAACAGCTGGTGCCAGAGCCATGGACTAAAACTAAATTCCAAGAAATGCATAATAGCATCTTTTGGGAAGTCATCCACCCCTGGTAACTATCATATTGACAACACACCCCAAAGAACTGACTGAGTAGTCAGGGACTTGGGGACACACATAGACATTTATCTAGACTTTGACCATCACATGTCTACAGTAGTGAGGAAATCATTCTATGTTGTGCAACAAAAAAACAAAAGTATGGCATCTAGGTCCAATGAAGTCATTGTTCCACTGTATTCAGCATTTATCAGATGTATCATTGAGTACAATGCCTTCTTTGCTATGTACCTAGCTAGGTATATCCAACAACTGGAATGTCCATAGAGGTTCCTCACTAAAAGAATACAAGGAGTAAGTGACATGTCCTATGCAGACCACCTCAAGGCTCTAGCCTTGTATTTTGTCTTCTACAGGCTGTTAAGGGGAGACCTATGTCTGGCATGCAAGGCATTGATGGACCCCACTCTGATGGAGCTCCTGCATATCCACAAAACAAACAGTACCAGAATTACCCATTATAAAGACTTAAACCTTGCTTGTGATATAAATAGGACCTGCTGGAGAGTGACAGGTATGTATCCCAGAGACTACCCCTTCTTTGGAACAGGCTCCCCATCCATGTCAAACAGAGCTTCTCCCTAACCTAATTCAAATGTAATTTGGACAGTTGGATGGGGTGCAGGAAATTCATCCTTGGTTTGGCACCTATGTCTCTAATGGACACAGGCAGACTGTAAATGTTTCATCTCTCAGGCCCCTTCTTGTAAATGTTTCACCTCCCAAGCCCCTGCTTACACTTATCAAGGGTACCAGAACTTGTCAGAGATTTGGGATGCATGGATAGGCTTAAAAAGGCCTTTGTGGTCATTAGCCTAGTAAACACCTATGAGTCTATGAACCTATGAACCTGTGAATAGCATGAAACATTACCTATCTAATCCTTTAGGATCCTATTCAACCTTAGCTTACAAACTGGCTGTGTGCCTAGTAAATAGAGACATGCAACAATTATCCTACAGAAGGGCAGGCCATCTACTGACCTGGGTAATTACAAACCTAAAAGTCTGACTAGTCTCATATGCAAGACTATGGAAAGAATTTTCATGGATATTATAAATAAAGGCATAAGAAATTTGCAGACACTGAATCCAACACAGTTGGATTTTTCAAGGGCAGAATATGTCTGCTCGACCTGGTGGACTTCTTTGAGAAGGTCACCAAAGCTATGTATGATGGCAAAATGGTACACACTGTCTCTCTTGACCTGGCCAAGGATAATGTCATCAGACTCACTAAAAAAGGAGTAAACCCTTATGTCACCTACTTATAACCAAGTCGCTCACAGATAGGACATGGACATAGGAAGTCAGGATAGGGGAGTCTACCTCAACAAAAAGGCCAGTCACCAGCGGAGTCCCCTTTTCTAAATAGTAGGGCACTTCCTTTTTGGCATCTAATTTTGAGAAGTCAAAGCTAATGTTAAAGTCCTCTAGATGACCAAGTTTGCAGATGCCTGCAAGCTTGATGTGATTACATAGTCCCACAAAGACACTAATATCCTTCAAGAGGATTTGTCACAAACTAATAATTGGTGCCAGAGCCATGAACTAAAGTTGAATGCCAAAAAATGCAGAATAGTATCTTTGGAAAGTCTTGCTCCCCTGTAAATTACCACATAGACAACACACCCCAAAGAGTAAATCTAGTAGTTATGGACTTGGAAAAATATGTAGATAGTAACCTCGCCTTTGACCACCATGTGTCTTACTGTTGTAAGGAAATCATTCTAAAGTGCACAGCTCATTAACAAGGGTATGCCATCCAGGTCCAGAGATATAATTATCCCTCAGTACTCAGCCCTCGTTAATCCAATCATAGAGTACAATGCTCCCTTTGGTAATGTACCTAACCAGGCATATGCAACAAGTGGAATGTCCACAGAGGTTCCTTACAAAAAGAATGTAAGACATAAAATCCATGGGATACACAGGCAGTTTCAAAGTCTTATCTTTATAGTCAGTCACCTACTGTCTACTGAATTGTTCTTAGGTTCATAGGTTCGTAGGTTAGTACTAGGCTATCGGCCCTAGGGCCTATACAAGCCTAGCCATAACAATTCCATGGATATTTCTTCCCGCAATATTTACTTTCCTGGACCCCTATCTAGCAGGGTGACTGATGTGATCCCTGGGGTGAATTTCCTATCTCCCATCTAATTGTCAAGGTTCCTTTTGAAGAGCGCCAAGGAGGCGCTCTGCTTGACATGTATGGGCAGTCTATTCCAATGTATGGGGAGTCTCTGGGTCAGGAACCTATCCTCCCAGCATGTTTTGTTCATTTTGATGACAAGGTCTAGATCCCTGGAGCTTGTGGCTCTGATGGATTGGGATTTCTTTAAGTGGAGCATGTCCAACAGCTCTGGGTTTGACATGGCCTTGTATGTTAAGCAGAGATTGCCAGACGATATGCCACAGAGTATAGCTGGAGTTTTTTTTAGATGGTCAGTATAGGGCATCTGCTTTAGGCCTGTGATTCTTTTAGTGAGGTATTTCTGCAGCCTTTCCAGCTGTTGCAGATGTCTTGTGAGGTACATACCAAATGGGGAATTGTACTCTATAATGGGTCTAATGAGGGATGAGTACAGTGGGACAATGACCTCCTTTTTTCTGGATGAAAAGCCCTTAGGGATGAGGTGTGCCACATAGAAGGATTTCCAGACTGTTGTGTTGATGTGGTTATCGAATGTGAGACCACTATCCACCTGTGTCCCTAAGTCTCTCATCACACTTTCGGTGTTTAGTTTATTGCCACCTATGTGGTAATTCATGGGGTACATGTTTTTTCCCAAAGGGGATAACTATACATTTCTTGGCATTAAGCTTGAGCCCATGGCTCTGGCACCAAGCATCTGTTACTGTAAGGCCCTTTTGTAGAATATCCACATCATTTGGGGATTCAATAATGGCTCCCAGTTTGCAGTCATCTGCAAACTTTGTTAGCCAGAGTCCCTTAGTGTTGGCCTGTACTTCAGAGAAGTAGATGCCAAACAAGAGCGGTTCCAGGACTGAACCCTGAGGTGCTCCACTTGTCACTTGTCTGGAGCTGGATTTGGAGTTGGCTACTTTTGCAGTCTGGATTCTGTCAGTAAGCCAGTTGGCAACCCATTGAGTGATGTAGGGATTTATGCCCAGCTTAGTAAGTTTATCTATGATTCCAGAGTGGGGGATGGTGTCAAAGGTCTTGGCGAGGTCCAGATAGGCTGTGTGGACCGCCTTACCCTTGTCCACAGCTCTGGAGACTGATTCGAAGAAGTCAATCAGGTTCAGGAGACAAGATCAGCCCTTCACGAACCCAAACTGGGTGGAGTCCAGTGTTTGAAGGTTGCCAATGTCTTTGTTTATAAGTTCCATGATAATGCGTTCCATGCCTTTGTAGATCAGGCTTGTCAGACTGATGGGACAGTAGTTCCTGGGATCCAAGGTGGATCCCCCCTTGTGGAGTGGGATAACTGTAGCTGTGCGCCATTCAGTGGGCACGAAGCCTGAGGTGAGGCTATGATTAAACATGACACTTAGGTGAGGTGCCAGTTCATTTTGTAGTTCATGTAGTACACAGCATGGGATGTCATCTGGTCCCATGGAGGCTGTATTCTTAGCTTTGGAGAGCGTGTTTTCTACCTGTGTGGCCGTGATTACCGGAATTTGGCAAGCTTTAGGTATTGAGATGGGCCCTTTAGGGAGTGAGAGGGGGGTGAAGTTTGCACTAAATCGATCTGTCAGGATATTGGCAATATCAGTATATTTAATGCCATTCTGTTGTAGCTCGGAGCAGATCTGAGCATTGCCATTTAGATTCTTGACATAACTATAGAATGCCTTGTGGTTGTCTTTGGAATTTTTGGCAATTATATTTTCGTAACTAGCTTTGGAGGAGTTTATGAGGGATCGCAGCTTCTTACTGAGGCTGGTAAGGGAGTTTTTTGCATCCTGGGATTTTCCTCTTTTCTGCAACAGTTTCTTTCTTATGTTGTATAGTTTGTTTATGGCAGGGGACCACCAGATTGGCTTCCTTTTTTTGGAGGAGAATGTCTTCATTCTATTTGGGATGGCATGATTCATGCACGAGTGGATGTGCTCGTACAGTGCCTTAGTGTAGGATTCAGTAGTCTAACTTTCAGCTCCCATCTGCATGGGTGTCATGAAGTTTGTCACTTCTGACTTGAGTAGCATAAAGTTGGCTTTGGAGAAGTTTTTTTATGGAGATTTCCTTACGGGGGAGTGGGGGTGGGATGTGGATGTCAAGGGTGATTTGCTTATGGTCAGACCTAACCAATGAGAGGGTGACCACTGGTGTGGAGCATCTATCTCCCATGTTGTTAATGACCAGGTCTAGGATATTAGAACCCCTGGTGGGACAATGGCTTAGTTGATCCAGGGCGTTGGAATTTATGAATTCCAAGAACTGTTGGGTAAAGGTGTTGGTACCTGAGTAGTTTTCCCAGTTAATGGCAGGGTAGTTGAAATCACCCAGTATTAGGGTGTTTGGTTGTATCTTAATATTATCCAGTATGTTTAGAAAGGTGTAGTGAGAATCTTGGGGCATGGTGGGAGATCTGTAGCAAGCTACAATTTGGATTGCAGTCTTACCTAGTGTTAGTTGCACCTGGAGAATTTCAGATGCATTGTGTTGGGCAACTAGCCTGGAGGTGTGAATATCCTTGGTGAATATGGACACTCCTCCACCTTTAGTGTTTCGGTCTTGGTTTGCTGGCCGAAAAGTGTGGTAAGAGTTGTAGCCTGGTATTGCAGGGGGTGCTCTCTGGAGCCTTGAACCAGGTCTCAGTTACTGCACAGATATCAATGTTCTCCATTTTTAGGAGTGCCTCGAGAGAGTGCATTTTGAGGTTTAGACTTCTAGCATTGAGTAGCATTACCTTCAGATTTTGCATGCTTGTATCTGTTACAGTGGTGGTTTTGTCCTTTGAACCTTGCCTAAAAAAAGGCACTATAGGGGTGGCGAGAGCTTTAGCCAGTAACCTGAATCACAGGGGTGACAGGTGCAGACCATCTTTGGCAAAGCATCATGGTTTGTTGATCATGTTGTTCCAGGCAGACAGATACTGGATCCCCTTTGAATGACACCAGAAGCTTAGCCAATTGTTGAAGTCAATAATTTTGTCCTTATACTGTGGTATCATTCTGGGTGAAGGCAGGATGCTACTCAGGGTCAGGGTCATACCTGCCTGGGCCACATGATCTGAGAGCACTTCCATGTCTCTTTTCATGTAGTCCAGGGAGGTATGTCTCAAGTCATTCACTCCAACATGGACAATGACAGAGTCGTATTTGTACTTGTTGTGGAATGACTTGATTGTGTGCATTATGTGGCGGATCCTGGCACCCGACAGGCAGCTGCCTGTAATTTTCTCCTTTTTCAGCCTGGTGAGTGGGACATCAGTGTGCCTGACTATAGAGCCACCTATGACTAAAGTGTTGGGTACATTGTCTTGCCTTAGGGGCTGTTGTTGGGTGGCACACTGGTGTTGTGAGCTATGTGTCACTTTGATTGTGACTGGTGTTTGTTTCCGTTTCAGCTTCGGAGGTCTTTGTTGCTTGGGCAGGTTAATATTAAGTGCCTCCACATATGTGGATTTAGTATTGCTATGTGTGGGTGTTGATGGTGTGGGTTTTGAAGAGCTATGTGTTGCTTGAGGTGCAGTGCAGGTGGTAACCTTCTCCTCTTGACTGTCTAGCACAATCTTGGCCGGAGAGAGCTTTGCTTCCAATTTGGCTATGTAAGTGCATCTCTCGCAGGTTGCACTGTTGGGTAGTAGGAGGAGAGGGCTGTCTCTGTACATGAGGCATTTGCTGCATTGCCCCAGTATGCCCAGATTCACCAGGTGGACAGGAGATATCACTGGAAGCTGACCCTTGGACATGCCTGTTTAGGTGCTTTTTGGTAAAGTACAAGAGCTGTTTTCCCTTACCTTTGCAAGGTACTTTTTAATTATAGGCTGTTTAGTGCTTATGATTAATTTCTCCTTATTAACAAGGATAGTTGAGTGCTTGTATCAGTTTAAGACTTCCTAGTGCTTTCCAGCAGGTTCTAGAGCAAGTGCTAGTCACAGGGGTTCATATTTTAGTGCTACTACTGAGAAACCAGCTAGTTCTAAGGGAAAATTTGAAGAGCAGACTTTCTGGCACCTGGAATAGTTTAACCGTTGCCCGACGGAACTGCACGATGTGAAAAATGTGCAAACACCCACGTTTTTAAGCCAGAAAGTTGAAAGGGATAGAAATCAGCCCAAAGTGGCTAAAATTACAATTTCAGAGCTGGAAACCACTCCTCTAGTGTCAGACAGGCAGTACAATGCTCACCACTCCCAATGGTAAGCAGTAGGACTTCCCTCTACCACAGCAAGGTCTGGATAGCTCTGAACACAGAAAATAAAGTACTGACAACAGCAAAGCCTGGGATCTGGACTATACTAGCTAGGAAAGGCGGGAAACAAGCAAACAAGATCGTTTTTTTTTTTGTTAAAATAGGCTAAACAATACAATAATACACTAAATAAACAACAGAAAAGGCTAATACGCTTGAGTGTGTAGCCCTAAACAGTAAATACAATTAAAACGCTATAAAATTAACAATTTAAAACTTTTCAAATGAAGCAAGGCAAGTGCACAACTGAAAAACAGTTTAAGAGGTAGTAATACGGTAGAATAAGTAGCTAGTCTACATATACAGAAAAGTCTATATATACAGAAAAGCAGCTAAAACACACTAAAACAATTCAGATGCAGTGCAACCTAGAGCACTTGAGTTGTAGCAATATTAAGGCAAATACAGTTTTAATAAATGCACTAAAATATACTCTATATTTCCAAAATGTTTGAGAAGCACAGTCAGAACACAAGGATATTCAGACAATTTTTTTTCTTTTTTAGAAAGGGAGAAAGGAGGAACAGAAGGAAATTCTCTCTGTATTAGGTAGAATGAGCTAATGACACTAGACTGGGAGGAGTGTCCAAGATCAAATTTAGAGTAGGGGTGGGCAACTGCAAGGCCAGCAGGTATAAAGACAAGATGTCAGAAAACACTACAGAAATGTTTATCAGAAGTGAGCGAATAGCTATGAAATACAGTACAATTATGCAGTATACAATACAATTGCTATAAATATCTAAAATAAGCAATAACTACTACAAATAAGCAAAAATAAAAACAGGCTACTTATTGCTATATATCACAGATCAGCTGCTTCTCCTCAGATAGCTCTGTGTGTAATGGCTGAAACACTCAAGTTAACTTCTTAGCAGAAAGTTGAAACCTGAAACACTTTAAAAAATGTTCAAAAGACCAATGAGGTGCTTTCTCCAAGCCGTAGCCCTGGCAACCCAACTAAACAATGACCATAAACACTAAACTCTCACTAAAGTGGAGGATGGTCTTCAGGAGCGGCCTTAGGTCAACTGGTGCCCTCGGCAAAAGGGCTCCACGGCGCCCCCCACAACATCAGCCGGTGCCCCTAACCTGGTCTATCTACACCACATAAATACTGGAAAAGTGCCCCTGCTAGAGTGGCGCCCTAGGCGGCCGCCTAGTTGGCCTATGCCTAAGACCGGCTATGATGGTCTTTGCTATGATGGCCTGGGCAATGAGCTCAGAAAACAGCCTCTAACAAACAACTAGGCCCACAACACAATCAGGAATATGGAGAATATTACAGCTACCACCTAAACTATTTTAGGCAGAAAACACTACAGAAATGTTTATCACAAGTGAGCCAATAGCTATGAAATACAGTAACAAGTATACAGTATACAATAAAATTGCTATAAATATCTAAAATAAGCAATAACTACTACAACTAAACAAAATAACAGGCTACTTATTGCTATATATCACAGATCAGCTGCTCCTCCTCAGATAGCTCTGTGTGTAATGGCTGAAACACTCAAGTTAACTTCTTAGCAGGAAGATGAAACCTGAAACACTTTAAAAAATGTGCGTTCTCCAAGCTGTAGCCCTGGCAACCCAGCTAGACAATGATGACCATAAACACTAAACTCTCACTAAAGTGGCGGATGGTCTTTGCTATGATGGCCTGGGCATTGAGCTCAGAAAACAGCCTCTAATAAACAACAAGACCCACAACACAATCAGGAATATGGAGAATATTACAGCTACTACCTAAATTATTTTAGGCAGAACACACTGCAGAAATGTTTATCACAAGCACAATCAGGAATATGAACAATATTACAGCTACCACTTAAACTATTTTAGGCAGAAAACACTACAGAAATGTTTATCACAAGTGAGCCAGTAGCTATGAAATACAGTACAAGTATGCAGTATAAAATAAAATTGCTATAAATATCTAAAATAAGCAATAACTACTACAAATAAGCAAAAAAAAAAAAAAAAAAACAGGCTACGTATTGCTATATATCACAGATCAGCTGCTCCTCCTCAGATAGTTCTGTCTGTAATGGCTGAAGCACTCAAGTGATCTGTGTTTGGCTTAAGGCATCCTCTGATCCAGTGCTGACAGACTTACTGCACTTCAACAAGTCTAATGGCATTAAAAATATGTAATCCAAGGACCTACACCTCATTTGTAACATAAACAGAACATGTTGGAGGGAAAGATATGTGTCTCAGAGACTGCCTTTGCTTTGGAACAAGCTTTCCACCAAATGTAACCTGGACCAGTGGATAGGAAATTAAAAATTTACCCTGGATTCACACCTATCTCCCCAATTGGATATAGGTAGCTTGTAAATGCTCTGCCCTCTAAACACAGCTATATACCCCTGGGTAATTTGTCCTGTCATTTATATATGGGAAATGGGAATCCATGGCTGAGCTTAAAAAGGCTTATTGGGGCTGTTAGCCTAGTATCACCTATGAGGTTATAAACCTATGAGAATACAGTTTTAATGCCTGGTGAGAAAGAAGACATGATTGGGATACAGAGCTTTGAACTGTGCTGTTATGCAGTGTAACTGTATCTGGTGAATAGGAGTTGTTTGAAAAGCTTGGTCTTTGACTGGTACCTCTGTCCTGTCTTGGAAAATGTGATTAAGACGAGTTTACATTTGTCATATTCTGCAGTTCTAGAGTACATTGGCACTCAGAAGTATGTGTAAAGTTAGGACAAGGGGTTGTTTTTACTGCTCCTAACCTTATTGGCTTTAGGATAATAAGAAAGTAATATGTGCAAAAATCTTTAATATTCACTGTATTGGTCATATAATTGTTTAATTGATGGACATAGCCAATTACTAACCAGGGACTTCACTACTTTTCTTACTTAATGATGAGAAATGTGTCATCCTCCTGGTGTAACTTATATATCCATATGGGGTAGGTACTGTCTGATGGAGAGAATCTAGACATAGCATGATGACACCCAGAACAGATTGCACCCTATGTATAAATGCAGGCTATCTCCAGGATTTACTAATCTTCCGTGTAACACTAGATTAGTCTCACACAGAAGTGCCAGTCTGAAAGTATGATGGCAGCATGCCATGCATATTAATGAGGGCACACTGCCTCAACTCTAAAGCTTACACAGAGTGTGGACAAGTGTAAGGGGCATTTCGGACAGCCGAGCAGTCCAAAAATCCACTCCCCTGCAATGACGAAACTCGAGAAATGTCGTTACATGAGCGAGTCCGCTCACATGTGTACATTGTAACACTACACTCCCCCATATGTTAAACCTTGTACAAATTTAAAAATTAAAAGAAATTTATTTATTTTTTTTGTTTTATTTCTGATATAGCTACTCGTATTTGCGCGCGTTTGTGCGGGTTTGCCCATTGCTTAGCTACAGTTAGCAGCTTAGACAACGAAGAGGATAATAAGAAAAATATATGCAAATTAAGCAAAATAGCAATAGCGTAGTGGTTAGAGCCTTCGCACAAAGAGGAGGCATTCCCGGTTCAAGTCCCACTACTACACGTTCTATTTTCTGTTGGAAATCTGTATACAAAATATTTCCTGACATTTATCATGTATAAGTTTTGTAAAAAGCATTCAAATGTTATATGTAGTAGTGAACAAATTATATACATATGAAGGTGAAATGGTTATGCATTCTGAGGCATGAGCAACATATTTTACGTAATATAAAGCACTGCTAAGCACATTTTACCAGTACTGAGCATATTTAAATCCAATTGCTCATAGATGAGCACCGTGTTAACAAGAGCAATGTCTTTGCGCACAGCTGCACACCGTGCCAACCACCACAACTACAACATATTTGCACATAGCTGTACACCACGCTAACCAGCACAATGTCAAGCAACGTTGGGCAAAGTCGGGCAAAGTTGAGCAAAGTCGGCTAAACACGGCCAAACCTCCTTTACTGTACCTTAACCATTCAGGTCTGGCCGGTAGGAAAATAAAAAGCAGTGACAGGGCTCAAACTCAGGATACTGTGCACTATAGTCACAATACATAACCACTAAGCCATGCCAGCATTTCATAACCATGCACTTTCAACAGACACATATCTATCAAAGGAATTTTAAACATTGCCAGCATCAGCTAAGCAGGTGTGCCTACAGCTGAGTTTTTTCAAAACTGGCCAATCACAAATAAGTGCAGGAAATGAGGCATATTTAAACTCCACAGGTGGGAATACTTGCCATAACTGGTTGTAGCTCCCTTCTGCAGTCAGCATGGCAGGTGTTGGAGAAAGCACTCGATTTTGAGCGCAACGCTGGGGCATTGAGGAGTCCAAAGTAATGGTCTGGCTCCTTGTCCACAATCATGAGGAAAGACTCCTGCGGGGCCAGTACCAGGGAACCCAATATAAAATGGAGGCCTGGAACAGTCTTGCTCGTAATCTCACCAGTGCCACTGGTGTTCCTCAGACTGGTGAGCAGGTCTGGCACCATTATTCTGACCTGAAGCGATGTAAGGAGGATCAACTGGACCAGTGGATCCAGGAATTCAGTGCGATGCCTAATGCCCCAGTACTGAGTAAGTTGCCATTGTATTAAGTAGTTAAGAATTGCTATGCTTGTCTATACTATGGATAGGTATGTCTCAATATCACTGCATTTACTTCACAGCTGCAGGTGTCCGGGCTATGAATCAGCAAGCCCATGAACATAGGTTGCCAAGGCTGCATCATCAGGCAGTTTAGTAATTATTCTGCATGTTTGTTTGTGTCTTTCGGCTTTTCCCGGTTAGGGGTCACCACAGCGGAACTCCGGTCCGCTAATGATTGGCAGTTGATTTTTATGTACCAGCTTGCCAGGCCTAATGCACAACCTTCAACGAAGGTACGCCCATTCATGCATGTCTCCATGCAGAAGATGCTCTAGCTGAGAATTGAACCGGACAGCGTCTTACTGTGAGGCGACAACTCTACCGCAGCACCACCACCACGAGTTACAGTAATTATTCTGCATGTACTGTTATATAAAATAAGTGAGAGAGCCATCAAAAAGTGTTTTAACCCAATAAATAAAGGTGTAATAATCCTTTAATAAATGTATAATTACTGGAGTGCATCTGTGTCATTTTCTTTGATATGTTGTACTATTGCATTTTACAAATAGTACTGTTGTATTAAGCAGTGTTAACCCACACTTGGGTAGGCCCATATAATGTGGACGAAGGGAGTGCCAGTAGCTTTTATGCATATTTACAGTCCTCAACTGTTGGTTCATGCTCAGCATGTACAGGTTAATCTGGCACATGAGTAGCTTGGTATTGTGTTTCCCAGAAATGTCAGTGTGCTGCCAGAAATGTAGGGAGCTGTTAACATATAACTGATACTTCACCTGAACATATCTAGATAATTATATGATAGTAGAGCTGTCAGTGTACCATCTTAGCAGTAGTGTGTTTGAGCAACTCTCAAAATATGTAGCAGTAACATCTGCATCTTGGACAGTTTGTATGTAAGATACAGCTCATGTAGATAATGATCTAGCAAAATCCAATTGCACAATATAAGGACATTGGGTAGTGTAATAATACATGTAAGGGACATATAACTGCAGTTAATAGGAATGTAGTGAAAATTAGAAGGATATATAAGTTGTTAATTGAGCTTCTTTTTCCACTTTACTGTATGTGCATAAAAAATGCAATTCCACACCTCAATCGGTATGTCTAATCTGAAAACATTTGTTGGGACATATGTCCTATTGGTTTATAAATATTTGCATTTATTTCTATGCATGTGCCCTGTTAAAATACCACAATATTGGTGGCCTGTTTCCATCAATTCAACCTGCATGCTGTTGTAATGTCCACTATTGTTCTATATATGCATGTGTTATGCTTGCTTTTCAACTGTTGAAAATCTGGTGTGTTGTTTTAATGGGAATACTTCTGCATGCTGTTATAACTAATTGGGAATGCTGTTGACTGTTACAAACCCATATCTTTATTAAACTCTCCAAAACATAGTTCGTATGGGAAGGCCGGTCCCAGCGGACCCACCTGTCCCACCTCAGCTGGCCATGGCACCTGGCATCAGCAGGTCCGGTGCCCAGCCTGGGACCTCCTTCACCATTGGCCCTGTGCCACCTTCAGGTGGAAGCACTGCAGAGGATGGGGCTCACCCCCCCTGTGCAAGAGTGGGTGGAAGAGGCCACCTATCACCCTTTGAACGGTCCAGGCTGTGGTGCATAGAGAGATTGAACGTTCTGTTGCAGAACCTCTACTCCAGCTTGAGGCACGAGTGGCGCAACTCCCGGGTCAGCCTGCCCCTCCTACACAACCCCCAGCAGAGCCACCCTCTGGGCTGTGAAGGTGCAGTGGTGACTGCCAATGGGTGGGGACCTCAGTCCCATTGTTTCCATCTGTGGGCTCATGGGCTTGCGATTTCCAAACATCCCTCCCTGTCAAAGGTGTTCTCCTACCACATGTGTCATATACCGCCTCTGTATGTATCTTGTTTGTCTTGTCTGTTTACCACCCCAACCTACCTCCCCAAATATACATACTTCCCCTACAACACATTCTACTCTCACCTGAAAATAAAAAGGGCAATCTGCTCCCAAAAAAAATTACGCCCCATACATAGCTGCCCATTTTGCACACATGTCCACTGGACACATAGAATATAATTTAATTGGAATTACAACATACTTTGTTGTCCTCACCCCTCTCTCAGGGGTTAAAGGTTTCAGATCTACCTCCAAATTTATTCTATATGCACAGCTGTTGCTGTTAAAGAAATGGGCAGCTATGGACCTTCCCTACACCCGTCCTGCACATCCAGAGCTATTTTCCATACTTTCCCTCTTTGTGCCCCTTTTTCACCACTTTCCTATCTCCCCATTTTTCTTTTCTTTCAAAGAAATGAGCGCGGGGGTTAGCAAGAGTAAGCACTATTAAGCAGTAGTTAGCAGGTTTGCGCGAGTGTGCGCTTGTTTGTGCTTAGGTAAATATTGCTAAGCATCGCGCAAACCCATGCAAACCCGCTTACAACTGCTTAAAAGTGCCTTTGTCAATCTGTATGTGAGGGCCCTTGTTCTGCTCAGGAGCAAAATAAAACACCTCTGTCAGTCTAGAAACCCCGGACCTTGTTCACACTACACAACATGAAGCACCACTAAGCCAAGGTAGATATACAACAATGTGGTGCTGAAATAAATATATCATGCATCAGAATGAGTGAATGTAAAGGAAAAATAGGAATGCCATACCACACAACTTGTTCTGTGAATCTTTACCAACAGTTGTTGTAGGATTACATTACATGACTGTGATAAGAGAAGCAGCCATTCTAGCAGGAAATAATGTTACACCATCACTTTACAACCCCACACAGTATCACAGCAGGACAAACACTGGCATATAGGTTCATAGGTTCATAGGTTCATACTAGGCTATCTGCCCGAGGGCATTTACAAGCCTAGCCCCATGGTTTTTTGTGGGCTTACACCCTTTAGTATGGGGACTATACCCATTTTTTTATGTTGCTGTGCCTGAGAGTGAGTGACACTGGATCCTGGGGTATATCTGTTTAGGGCAGAGGCCATACCTCCCAACTGTCCCTAATTTTCAGGGATGTCCCTGATTTTGACACAAATTTTAGCTCTATCCATCTGAATCCCTCCTAAAACTACTGACTTTGGGCAGAAAGGTGGTGAATTACACAATGAATAATGGCAATAATTAAGAGTTAGACACTTCTTTTACTTCAGAAAAGGTGTATTAATTCATATGCTCTGGTTCTCTCAATGTTTCAACTTAATGGCACTAATATTTTAAAGGTGTCCCTGACTTTTTCTTTACTTTTCCCTAAGTATGTTCAAGTATGTACCTCAGTGTTTGAGAGGTCTGGCAGAGGCAGAAACACAGAGGCATATCAGCCTTTCTTCTGTTACACACTGTGCAAATAGCTTTGGAAGGAGTTTTGGAAGCATACCCTTATGTAGGAATATAACACTGAAATACAAATGGATGTAGCCATGTACTGGTAGCAACCAACTGTAACAATGCCATTACTCTATTGCTGAAAAGACTAGTGTGGTGCACAGACAAAAAATAACAGGCTATTCTCTGGCTACCATGTGGATAGGTCCACAGTTGGGAGTTACGCAGACAGACTACTTGCCTTGATAAACTAACATGTACACAGCAACCCTGTAAGTCCGGCAAGATAAAATCCACACAATAATACTTATGCCCTCTGTACTTCTGCACCCCATACCCAAATGTAGAATATACCTGTGTGTGCAGGTCTTCTGATATAAGAACTATACCAACCTTCTGTCTTAAACAATGATGTCCACAGCAAGCAAGGATGATCTCCATCTTGGAAAGCTGAAAGGGCCACGCCTACCTGAGTTAGCAATTTATAGGACTGGGTTGCTATGACAGTGATTACTGCAATTACTACACAGCAGGCTGCATGCAATTAGCAAATGGTGGCCACTAATTGGTGCAGAGGCCATCACATGCTCATGTACAAATACCTACAAAAGCAGGCTGCAATCTCTGCCAGCAAACTCAATCAATCTATTGCAGAGACTGACAGAGAGAGAGAGAAAGAGACAGAGAAAAGGAAAAATAAATATTACCAAATCATATAAAGGAAAGGTATGTGACACATATGTATTTACTGCCATGTAGTAGATGTTATTGAAGAATAGTCTACATAATGTGAACCATTCATATGTGGCAGCAGTACTTATTTATGCATAGATGTTCTGCTTAACTACTGCTATGGACAATACAGTGTGTACCTGTGGGCAGTGGAACATACCTGTGAAATGTGTAGTTCAGCATTAAATTTCAAAGATCTGATCCATGTTATCTGTGTTCTGTACAGTAGTGTGGTCAATGGCTATTGGGGGGATTAGTGCTGACATTATATAAACATGGGTGTGACAGAACAACACATGCATGATAGTCATATTAAAGTGTAGCTTAGCATTGGCAACTGCTTTAGCAGTCTAGTATGCTTATCTAGCATTTGTAGCCATATATACCTCCCTAATGTTAGTGTGTGTTCATATGTGACACCTGTGTGTGTTGCAGCAAGGCTCAACAGTTCAGCTGTGAGGTCCAGGGACTTACAACAGTGTGGGCCTTGTGTGTGTATGCCACACACATATGAAGAAATATATATGTGTCATATATATTCACATCTGTATATGTGCATAGAGCAGGGGACATATTGCAATTGTTTGTGAAGGGTGGAGATATATATGTCGGTAAAGGTAAGTATGCACATATTTGTATGCAGGTTTTAGTGTGTGACAAACAAGACAGCATACACTGCTGGTATATGACATGTGGTGGTTAAACACTGTGGATGGTTTGTTCAGTTTGCAATGTTGAAGCCAGTGAGGCCTGCTAAAGCTACCTGGGCTGTGAACACCTTCAATGCATTTATCCCAAGACTGTGCAATTTTATTACATTACTGTACACCTCACATCCTTTGTATAATTGATATTCTCACTATGAAAGGTGAAATGTATATGTGCCTACATATATATGTATATGTACACCTATATAACTATATAGTTATATATATAGTTATATATACTCATACACACCTACATCTACTTGTTGCAATAGATTCTCTGTACTATTGACTGACTGTGATGATCAACGTGTTTGTGAATACGTCAAAGATATGTATCTGTGGAATAGCTTAGTGGGAAACTGTTTATGTCATGGTATTATGGGTCCTTGCTTTGATCCTAGCAAAAGCTGTATATTATGTTGCTAGGCAGAAAAATTGCTATTGCATACAGTGTGATTAAGTCCCTTGGTTTTAACTAGGGTGTGTCATTGGAGGCTAAAGCACTACATCTATGATTATTGATTGGTACTGATGTTGAATCCAAATCCTGTGTGTACTGTAGTACTACTTGATGCTCTGGGCTTGTACAGCAAAATATGATGTATGGCCACATTGCTTGCATCCACTGTTTTGTGTGGTTCCTGTATTCATCACAGATTACATTTCTCAAGATTAAGGTTGTGTAAGTACTGACACACAGTACTGTATAGTACACACTGAAAGCTTATCTGGGTTGTCATACCTTTGTGTCCTGTAATTATGTCTGATGTGTGTGTGGGTATGTCTGTAACATGTCCTTTGACATATGTGTGGTAAAACATATAACTGCATATCTAGCAACATTCATAGTGTACTACAGCAGTATGCGACCTATATTCCCAATTGTGCACATATTTTGGCCACGGGTTTACCATTAACAAGTTGTGTGGTATAATAGTAATACATTTACTGGACCTTACACTCATTGTGATGGATAATATATTTCTTTACACATCATCTTGATGTATATCTGCTGTGGCTAGGTGGTGCATTGTGTTGCATACAGTGCACCAGGTACTCTTGTATAGTCTTATATAGTGATTTTATTTTGTTGCTGTGCAGAACATGGTTCATTAGATAGAGAGTGAGCCAGGCACTTTCAAGCAGTTGTGAGGTGAGCAGTGATAAGTGGCAGTTAAAGTGTTTCACTCTCTGTTAGCTAATAGGTTACTATATATGGCAGTTCAGTGATATCTGTACTGTATAATGTTAAATGTGCCATATGACTTGCTCATATTTTCATATTTATGTCTTCCAGGGATCATGGTGCATTGCAGGAACCCCAGTTACAGCAGTGCTGAAGATGATATAATTACTAGCAGTATGATACAGCACTACAGTCTCATGTTCTCCCGAACCAGCCAGGACCAGCAGGAGCGTACTGCAATGTGGCAAGATGTTGTCCGCAGGGTAAATGAAGTAGGTCTGCATAACCAGACATATGAGCAGGCACGCCACCACTGCAGTGATCTTCTCAGACATGTCCGTCAGCGTGCTGCTGATGTGCGGAGACAACAGCTTGCAACAGGAGGTGGTGTTAATATCCATCCCCCCCTCACCAGAGTGGAGGAGCTGCTCCTGAGCCTGGTGGCACCTGCCCAACAACAACAGCAGCAGACATACACCATGATGGAAGTTGGAGCCACCCAGCAAGCACACATGGAGCATGCAGGTAACATGGCATATCTGTAGACTACTGTTATCTGTATTGGTAGATCATGCATATGTGAGATGTGGAGTGTGTCGTTAAAAGATGTGGAGCCTGTTGTTGTGCAATACTAATCATTTTGAACATAATCTGTAGCCCTGTGAATGTAAACTGTTGTACTGTAAGATTGCAAACACACAGTAGCAATGCCACAGTTGTGGCCACTGACAAACTGTCTCATCTCTATGTAGGTCCCTCTGGGGTGACATCAAGGCAGCAGACAGATGCTGGTGAGTGTGTTCTACATTTATTATTGTAAATAAAAAGTGCATGTCATAATTAAGGTGTAGGCCATGTACACATGTAACACACCTACCCATAAAGCATGCTGTGCATGTTTGGTGTAAGACCACGCACATCTCACTAATGTGATTAGCTTCCTCAAACACATGCAATACCCAGACCATCTCAAACAAATGTGGCTAGACTGTAGTGACCATTGGATAGGCACAGTTGGTACTCAACATGCACATAACATACCCATCTATGTCATACACAGAGCATTTTAACATGCTACACATAAAGGATTCCCAAACCCTCTGTAAAGACACACTCCAGTATCCAAAATCTCATCCACACATTATACATAATATACCTGAGGGGGTAGAGGCATTTCAGGGGGCATTTAAACACTCTGCAACACACAACACATTCATGTCAGGGAATGCTCCTTATTGGCCTCCTTACAAACTCATGTAACAACTGGTTGTGAAATGGTGAATGTAGCCAAGGTAGTACAGTTCCAGTAAAGCATGATTAGTGCTGGTTTGGGAAACATTTGTAGCCTTGATTGACCACATGATGCTTCAAGATGATGGCCTATGGTACTATACCCCATCCAGTTATTGTAACCACAGTACTACACATAGCTTTCATTGCTGTACACCGTAATATGCGCACATACGCACCTCTAAACAATATGCATACCAATCACCATTTGCACAATTGACACATATATGTTTTGTGATGCTATTGAGTGGCTAGGTCATATGACACACATTGGGTATGTGTAGTGTTTAAATATGCAGTTGTGTTTTAGCATGCCATGTCATGGATGACACTGGCATGTCCACAATATGATCTACACTCACCATAAGTACCATACATTGGGTATGTGGCCGAATGGTATTCCATCAATTATCCATGCACCACTGATGATGTTGTGTGAATACTCATCATGCATGTGCTAAAAATGTGTCTACAATTATTTGATAAAGACACAGAGGCTGTAATCAGCACTGGATACCCATCTGACACACAGATACATTTCCAGCCATGGTATGTAGACCTGTGAGTTATGGTTCACAGTATATTACAGAGTTTTGAATACCTGGACAGCAATGTTGTGTCCATGTATGCATTGTGTTCCAGGGGGAGGCCCATCACCTAATAACAAAACACATGCATCAAAGCCATGTATACTGTTAGTAACAAGGGCTGTCTACACTTGCACTGCATGATGTTGGGCAACACATGTCCTACATGCCCTACATGCTGACATGTGTGATATGACTGTTTTGCTTGTGATACTGTACCCCACCATCACCTGCTATTGTGCATGTTCTGAGATTGCTGGTGTTGTGTGTGTCTGCTTTAGGGAGGGGTGTATTTTTGTGTGTGCACATTTGTGCATGTGTGCATGTGCGCATGTGCACATTTGTGCATGTGTGCATGTATGCATGTGCGCATGTGTGCATGTGTGCATGTGTGCATGTGCGCATGTGGTCTGACATCATGTTCAGGTCTTAAAGTGGGTTTCCTGTTTTCCTCTCACAGGTGCCGAGGTGGGGCTGGTTCAGTACAGCAGGGAACCTGATGTCACTGAGACAGACAGTGATCATGAGGATAGGTGTGTTGAGGCACAGGCAGGTTTGTCAGGGTCTGTTTTTGGTCCACCATTTCACAGTACACAAGTCTCCACCCCATCCATGCACACAGTCATACTGCCTGTACATCCATCATCACCATTGCCCTTAGCTGAGGGACAGTGTACGGTTGGCACTGGCCAGGACAGTGTGGTATCTATGGCACATGTATTAGGACACAGCAGCCATAGCCAGATGTCTGGAATGGTACCACATAGGCAGATGCCCAGGAGTTCTCATCAGAGCACTGCTGGTCATCATGCCCCTGGCAGATGTGCCACACCTTTTTCTACCACATGCATGTTCCAGGCTGTCATGGAGGCACAGACATGAATGGAGCAGTACACCAGACAGGGGCTAAGGGCACAGAGGGCTCATAACACCTCTGTAAATGACAGTATCAGTGACCTAGCAGGTGCCATACGTAATTACACTGAAGTCATTGATAGACGTTGGGGTGAGACATTGGATATCCTCCACAATGTCATGTCCATGTGTCAGGACAGTGCAGGACAGTTGAGACATCGACGTGGATGTAGGCCAGCAACATCAGCAGCTGGAGGACACCATGGATGTCCAGCAAGTCACAGCCACACCCGTAGTGCCAATACCAGCCCCAGCAATGTTGGGGGGGCTGTCCATAGACCATCCCTAGAAGACCACATGCACATGGCTCTGGCCAGTCCCAGCAGGGACCTGGATCCAGTGAACATATATCAACCTCTTTGGATAGTACCCAGTCTGGATTAGTACCTGATACTGTCTGTAGCACCCCTGACAGGCACAGGTTCCGTATCCATGGCCAGAGACGGTGATCTGTAAAGCCTGCCAGGTACAGTCTGTAGCTGTCTCACAAATCCCTGTATATGGCAGCCACATGGTGGAACTGTGTGCATGCAGACACAGACACATAAACCAGAAACCTAGGGCAAACACATACCCGCACACATTACATCAACATTGGCCCTTAACAGTACTCATGGCCCTCACACACACACTCACACACACATGTCGATTGTATGGCTCAGTGTAGGCCTCTGTCAAGCCTACAACACACCCTGTGCATATGATGAAACCTGTGCCACCTCCTGTCATCTGTAACATTGATGCAGGAACAGGCTAACATGGTGCTGATGCACAGGGGGACTTTAATAAAGTATAACAATGGTTGAATGTATAGCATGTTGTCAGCAGTAAAGTATAATGATATCTTTGAAGGTGTAGCTGAGCAGGCATGATGCATTAAAGCTGTAATTAGCAATGTTGTATTGTTTCCACCAGTGTTTATTCCAATTGTGTTTTGTTTGCCCATGTGCCACTTGGCTGATGTGTGTAGTTGTGTCAGCATGTGTTATACAGTGGACAGTAAGTGTGGGGTGTGTGCAGCACAGGTTTGCAGTTGTACATTTGTGAACATGGAGGAGGTGCACTGTCTGCATGTACGTGCATATTGGACACATGGGCAGGGTGACATGCCCTGTATTGGCCAGTGTTAACACTCCATAGTTTCTATTGGTGGCCAGTATGCATTGTACTACACACATTTTGGAACTTGAGTACATACGTGTGTGTATGACACAGGTTGACACTGTGCTGTGGATGATGCTGTTGTTGCTATCTGTCATTGGTTTGCATTACTAAGGTTAACACTGTCCCAGCTGCATAATCCTTTATTAACCCACACTGTTCACCTACAGGGTTGCATGGACCGTGCTATCACAAACACAAGAAATTCTCACTTATACAGTAAAAGTGCATTAGTCTCATGGACCCCTTTCATAAACTAAATATATAATAGAAGGTGTGATGTTGTACCAAAAAAGAGTTACATACCAAGAAGGGATAACCTCTCTGGTCAGTATCATTGAGAAAATGCAATCCCTCAATAAACATACAAGGCAAGCTTCAAAATACAAAATGGCAAGGATTCCAAAGACAACATTAAAGCTTTCTTTAGTGATGTTCATAATCTACAGGGGAAATCTCAGATCGGGTCACAGTTAATGTAAATGGTCACAAAGTACACTTATCTGACTGACATTACCAATTCCTTGTCAGACAGTTTGAATGCGGATTTCACCACCCTGTCATTACACAAGGGCCACATTTCCAGACCTGAAGAATGTAAAACCTGATGATTCAGACACTCTAGTTAAAACATCTCTTTAACAAAGTACACACCACAGTGGCAATGGTACTGGACAGTGTCCCTGGCTGTGTCATACACAAGCTGACATATGAAGTCACCACTCACCTAAACGCTCTGTCCAGATGCAGCCTCTATACAGGTTACATACTTGTGGAGTGACACACGGTAATGGTGTTCACAGTCCACAAGGGTTGAGCTACAACATCTTCTTTTTCTCCTTTCAGATGCTCCCATTAGGGGTCGCCTCAGTTCATCATCTGTTTCCATTTCTTCCTGCCCTCTGCATCTTGCACTGTCACACCATCCACCTGCATGTCCTCTCTCACTGCAGCCATAAACCTCATCTTAGGCATTCCTCTTTTCTTGTTACCTGGCGGCTTCATCCTTAGCATCTATTTCACAATATACTCTGCATCCCTCCTCAGCACATGTACAAACCAACTTAATCCTGCCTATCTGGCTTGGTCTACTAACCTTCAAACCTAGCCTGACCCTCTAATATACTTATTCTTAAACCTGTCCCCCCTCATCACACCCAGTGCAAATGTTAACATAAATTGATTAAGGGTAGAACTACAACAGGTCCTGGAAACTCTCACCCTATAAGCCAGACAAATGTTATCTGGAAGGCTATGGAGCACAGCATTATGGAACTCATTAACAGAGACATTATGAACCTACAAACACTGCACCATACCCACTTAGGTTCTCTAAAGTCCAGATGATGGCTCCTATACCTAGTAGACTTCAAGCCAGTCAACAAGGCTATAGGTGAGGGAGGGGAGGTCAACACAGCCAAGCTATAGCTCACCAGCAATTCATACCCATCCCACATACTGGTATTATACATAACCTCAACAGACTGACCATAAAAGATTGTTAGATGATGGCTTGACAACTGACGCACAGATGTAGGACACACAGTAACATTTGCAGCCTCCATGTACTATTCTATGCCAGTAACAAGTGGTTCACCTGCACTCAGTCCTGGGACCACTCCTGTTTGGCATATAGCATTCTTAGGTACAAGCAAACACAGTAGGGATATGTCTGCCCAGGTTTGATGACAATGCATACTGTGGGCTATACTTTATTCTCCAGATGACACACACATCCTCCAAAAAGGTATCATACAGACAGAAACCTGGTGTCAAACTCATGCTGTAAAGCTATAAGCCAAAGAAAGCATAGTTATCCACTTTTAGAAAACAAAGTATCCCCAGAGTACCACATAGATAGTAGCCCCCAAAATGTGGAACAGGTACTAATGTATACACAGAGTCATGTGTTAAGTCATCTCTCCTTTGATAATCACATTACCAAAGGGTTTTGGAAATCCCTCTGTGGATCACATAAGCAATAAAGGGTTTGAATGCAGATCCACAGAGGTTGTTGCACACCTATAATGATTAGTCATCTTTGCCAGACTTTGCTTGCTTTGGAACAGGTTTCAAATATACCTCAAGCATAAACCCTCACTCACACTCTTCAATAGAAACTGTGATGAGTGGATGTGAAACGGAAGACGTAGCCCAGGGATCACTGCAGTGACTAAGCTTGTCACAAGCATACAGAAGTGACCTAAGGTCTGGAAAGTGCCAGCACACTCTGGCAAAGATAAGAGATGCGTTCATGGAGAAAGCAGAGTACCCACCTATGAAATACTAGAGGTCACATGTATGTATATGGATTTGCCCCACAGTTACCTTACATGTGTAATGCACATACAGTTGTCATTGTGATATGTCATACACTAGAAAAATCAAAACCCACTCCACATTGGCCAACGGTATCACACACCTGTAGCACACAAACACAGCAAATGCGAGATTCAAGCTCTTTCTTAACTACATTATGATACTGCAGCAGTATGCATTTACACGATGCGCTATACATATTACTGGGATTTCACCTTTCCACCGGTATATTTGTAGGATGATGGCATCATCAGATTTGTCAAAGATGAGTATACCACTTTTAAGGTGTGTGAGTAGTCTCCAAAAAGGTTGCTATTTCCCAGATAGACACACACACACAGTTGGAGGATTCAAACCCCTACCTAACTACATTATGATATTGCAGCAGTACACATTTACATAACGCCCTATACATATTACTGGGATTTCACCTTTCCACAGGTATACTTGTAGGATGGTGACATCATGAGACTTGACAAAGATGAGTATACCCCTTTTAAGGCGTGTGAGTAGTCTCCAAAAAGGCTGCTCCTCCCCAGGGGGGCACACACACTCTCACCCACACAGTTGGCAAGTGCAGAATTCAAACCCCTACCTAACTACATTATGATATTACAGTAGTATGCATTTACATGACGCACTATATACATTACTGGGATTGCTTATTTCCACAGGTATATTTGTAGGATGGTGACATCATGAGATTTGACAAAGATGAGTATACCACTTTTAAGGGGTATGAGTAGTCTCCAAAAAGGTTGCTCTCTCCCCAGGGAGAGATACACACACACACACACACACACACACACACACACACACACACACACACACACACACACACACACACACACACAGTTGGCAAGTACGGTGTTCTTAATCCAAATTAATGCCTTTACACTTCAGCAAGCAATATGGAGTTACAGGGTGCAATACAGACATTACTTGCTGACAGTTTGCCCAAAGGTTTTTTTCACATTTGCTAACCTCAGCAGGCTTATCACACTAGGTGTATTGTGAGTATATTGTATGCATAGGCCATGACCATATCATATATGGGTTGATGCACCACATGCTGGCACACACAGGGTCAAACCGGTGGCTAAGCTTTGTCAACCCAATACTGGACAATACAGTCAGGAGGAGAAGGGCCATACAACCACAACACCAACTGTCTCACATAGACCTACAATATAAGCACCAGCAAAACACACACATAAATACACATTACCATACTCGGAGAATACAAATATTAATCTGGAAAAGAGAGAGTGTCCTCCTAAGCAGACAAGCAAGCAACATGCACCTCCAAGCACACGCCAGAAAACACATACTACACCAAAGCAGTGTGCCTCACAACAGGCCCTAAGGCAAAACAACATACCCAACACACTAGTAATAGGTGACTTTATAGTCAGGCACACAGATGTTCCACTCACTCGGCTGGACAAGGGGAAGGTTACTGTCAGTTGTCTGTCAGGTGTTATGATCCGCCACATAACACAAGCACTTACATCACTCCAGAACAGGTACATATATGAAGTGTTCTTTGTACATGTCAGTGTGAATGATCTGAGACATACCTCCCAGGACAACATGACAAGAGATATATATTAGCTCTATGATCATGTAGCCAAGGCTGGAATGACCCTGACCTTGAGTAGCATCTTACCTTCACCTACATGATACTGCAATATAACAGAAAGACGATAAACTTCAACATTTGGCTGAGCTTCTGGTGTCACTCAAAGGGGATCCAGTCTCTGTCTGCCTGTGATGACATGATAGACAAGCCTTGTTGCTTCACTACAGATGGTTTGCACCTGTTGCCCCTATGTTTCTGAATACTGGCCAAGGCTCTTGGTGTCCCCATATTACCTTTTTTAGACAAGGCTCAAAGGTTCATCGGTTCATAGGTAGGTACTAGGCTATATGCCCAAGGGCATTTATAAGCCTAGCCATAATGTGTTGGCTTTTGCATCCCTTTTAAATTAGTTTCCTGGGCCTCTGTATAGCAGGGCCACTGAAGTGTTCCCAGGGGTAAATTTACAATTTCCCATCCACTCGTCAAGATTCCTCTTGAAGAGAGTCAGAGAGGGGCTCTGCCTAACATCAATTGGGATTCTATTCCAGAGTGAGGGAAGTCTCTGGGACAGGAATCTATACCTTCAGTACGTCCTGTTTATTGCTGTGCTGAGGTTTAATTCAATGGAGCGTGTGGCTCTAAGAGATTTGGTTTTCTTGAGGTGGAGCATGTCCATTAATTCCAGGTTGGACATGGCCTTATACGTCAGGCATAGATCACCTCTGAGCAGGCAGGAAGCAACTGAGTAGAGCTGGAGTGTCTTTAGTTGAGCTGCATAGGGCATCTCTTTGAGGCCCATGATCCTCTTGGTGAGGTACTTCTGTGGTCTTACCAGCTGTTGCATGTGCCGATTAAGGTACATACCAAATGGGGCATTGTACTCTATTACGGGCCTAATGAGTAATGAGTAGAGGAGCACAATGACCTCTCTTGATCTAGAGGTGAATCCTTTCGTGATTAGGCGGGCTACATAGAAGGAATTTCTAAACATTTTGGCAATGTGATTATCAAAGGAGAGTCTACTGTCCACCTGTGTCCCAAGGTCTCTTATCATACTTTCAGTGTTAAGTATACTACCGCCTATGTTGTAGTTCATGGGTACAGAGTTTTTACCAAAGGGGATGACAATACACTTTTTGGCACTGAGCTTGAGGCCATGGTTTTGACACCAGGCATCTGTCTCAGTGAGGCCCTTTTGTAGGATGTCCACATCATTAGTAGTTTCGATTATGGCTCCTAGTTTGCAGTCATCTGAGAACTTCATTAGTCAAAGACCTTCTGTGTTAGCCTGTACTTCAGGGAAGTAGATACCAAACAGGACAGGACACGCGACTGAACCCTGTGGTACTCCACTTGTCACTGGTCTGAGGTCGGGCTTGGAGTCTGCTACTTTCACAGTGTGGGTTCTGTCAGTGAACCATTTGGCAACCCATCTTGTGACATAGGGATTTATACCTAGTTTAGCGAGTTTATCTATAATTTCAGAGTGGGGGATGGTGTCAAAAGCCTTGGCAAGATCTAGATAGGCTGTGTGAACCACCTTACCCTTGTCTACGGCTTTGGTGACTGCTTCAAAGAAGTCTATCAGGTTTAGGAGACATGATCTGCCTTTTACAAACCCAAAATGGTTGTGGTCTAGAGTTTGGAGATTACCAATGTCTTTTTGTTTATAAGTTCCATGATGATACATTCTATGGCCTTGCAGACCAGACTCATCAGGCTAATGGGGCATTAGTTCCTGGGGTCCGTGGTGGCTCCCCCCTTGTGTAGTGGGATAACCGTCACTGTGCACCATTCAGTAGACACAAAGCCTGAGGTGAGGCTATGATTGAACATGGTACGTAGGTGTGGTGCCAGTTCATTCTGTAGTTCATGTAGAATGCAGCCTGGGATGTTATCTGGTCCCATGGATGATGTGTTCCTGGCTTTGGAGAGTAGTTTTTACCTGTGCAGCCATGATGACAGAAATTTTGCATTCTTCTGGTATAGAGATGGGCTCTTTCATAGGTGAGAGGGGGGTAAAGTTAGCACTGATCCTATCTGCCAGGATGTTGGCGATATCAGTTGGGTTTGTATATTTAGTGCCATTGTGCTGTAACTCAGAGTGGATCTGAGTGTTGCTATTGAGATTCTTGACATAGCTATAGAATGCTTTGTGGTTGTCTTTAGAATCAGTGGTGATTTTGTTTTCATGACTAGCTTTGGGGGATTTTATCAGGGATTGCAGCTTCTTACTGAGGCTGACCAGGGAGCTCTTCCACTCATGGGATTTTACCCTCTTTTGCAACAATTTCTTCCTTCTGTTGTGCAGTTTGTTTATGGCAGGGGACCACCAGATTGGCTTCCTTTTCTTGGAGGATAGTGTCTTGGTTCTGTTTGTGATAGCACGATGCGTGCACTCACATAAGTGCTTATAAAGTGCAATTGTGAAGGATTCAGTAGTCATAACTGTATTGTCCATCTGCATGGGTGTCCTGAAGTTCACCACTTCTGTCTTAAGAAGCATGAAGTTGGCTTTGGAGAAATATTTTAACATTGTTTCCTTAAGGGGGGGTGGGGCCAGAATGTGGATATGTAGGGTAATTAGCTTATGGTCAGATGGGACCAATGAGGCATTGACTTCAGGTGTGGAACACCGGTCAGTCAGGACAAACCAAACCCCATAACCAACACAAATAACCACAAAGTGTGCTAAATGCTACTCATTGCCAGAATTATCAGCCTCCAGATGAACACACTCGAGGCACTTCTCAGTATGGAGAATGTTGATATCTGTGCAGTAACAGAAACCTAGTTCAAGGCTACAGAGAGCACAGCAGCACTACCAGGATACTACTCATTCCATACCTTCCAGCATCAGAACCTGGATCATCGCACATAGGGTGGGGATGTATCCATATTCATCAAGGATACCTACACCTCTCTCTACATCCTCTCTACAGAATATGTACCCATAGAATGTTGCATAGCAATGTTCTTCCCACTCCACAGGGGTGGGGCCAGAAAAGACCCTTGGCATTCACGCTCTATGAGCCTGATGAGTCTGATCTGCAAGACAATGTAGCTAATCATAATGGAAGCCAACAATAAAGACATTGGGAACCTTCAAACATGTTGAGCACACCCAGTTTGGCTTCGTCAAATGCAGATCATGCCTCCTGAACTGGGTGGATTTCTTTGAGACAGTTACCCAGGCTACAGATGATTGAAATGAGCTCCACACAGCCTTCCTATACCTCGCTTAGGCCTTTGACACCATTCCTCAGTCAGGTATCATAGATGAACTCACCAACCTGGGCATGAATCCATACATCACAAGATGGATTGCAAACTGGCTCACAGATAGATCCCACAAATTAAGAGTTGCTGGCTACATGTCAGACTCTACACCGGTAACAACTGGTGTCCCCCAGGGGTCAGTCCTGGGGTCCCTCCTGTTTGGTATAGACTTCTCAAAAGTACATGCCAACACAGGAGGGTTGTGGTTGACTAAGTTTGCTGGGAACTGTAAAGTGTTTGCCATAATAGATTCCCCGGATGACACAAATATTCTCCAGAAGGGACTCTGTGAGACAGATGTGTGGTGTCAGAATCATGGCCTCAAGCTCAATGTGAAAGAATGCATAGTAATCCCCTTTGGTGAAAACAAAGTACTCACAAACTACCACATAGGTGTTACCCCCTAAAAACTGACAAGGTAATAAGGGATCTGGGGACACAAGTAGATAGTCAATTTTCCTTTGACAACCATGTTGCCAAAGTGATTAGGAAATCCTATGTGGCTCACCTACTCAACAAAGGGTTTGCATCAGGATCAAAAGAAGTAGTGGTGGCCCTCTACTCTTAAGTCATCAGACCCATCATTGAGTACAATGGACCATTTTGGATGCACTCGACTAAGCATATTCAGCAGCTGTAGAGACCACAGAGTTACCTGAACAAGAGGATTACTGGCCTCAAAAAGTTGTGTTATGCAACACAACTGGTAAAACTAAATCTATTCTCTGTTGCATACCACCTACTCAGAGGCACACTCTGCCTAACATACAGAGCCATGTCCAACACATAACTGTTGAACATGCTCCATCTACGG
The DNA here is from genome assembly GCF_019279795.1 of Protopterus annectens. Taxonomy (NCBI): domain Eukaryota; kingdom Metazoa; phylum Chordata; order Ceratodontiformes; family Protopteridae; genus Protopterus; species Protopterus annectens. Next base: position 911,980,083 of record NC_056727.1, on the reverse strand, counting down.
ATAACAACATTGAGTCGCACTACACACTCCAGGGATATGAACCTCATCACAACAATGAATACAACATGCTGGTGGGATAGAGTACCATCCCAGACACTTGCTTTACTGTGGAACAGAGTCCCAATGTACATTAGACAGAGCCCCTTGCTGACATTCTTCAATAGGAACCTTGATGAATGGATGGGAAACAGACAATTCACGCCAGGCATCACATCAGCAGCCCCACTAGAAAGGGGCTTAGGGTACTAACTATTAGAACTAGGGCTTAGGAGACTACCCCCAATGGGGTGGTGAAAGCTGCACAGCTTGCCTAGGCTAATATATGCCTTCGTGAAGATAGTCTACTACATACCTATGAACCTATGTGACAGGTACATGTCTACAGATAGTAGATGTGTACTTCATTGTACAATCATGTTGTACAGTAGGCACATGGACCACATACACTCTAATGCTTACAGATACTGGTGGCTGTTATGTACAGTGGATGAGATGTGCACCTCATGTCTTTTGTGCCATTGGGATGTGTGCTGGGTGGGACAGTCCTGGATGGCTCCCTGTCATGGTCACCCTCTTACACACATCTCTGCCCATCCATCTTTGGCTTATTATACTGTGTTCCCCCTACATATATATAGGTACATAGGTGGGTAATAGGCTATCTGCCTGAAGGCATCTATTAGTATGGCCAGAATGTGCAGCTATCACCACACATGGGGTTAGTTCCATAGGCCTCTGTGTAGTAAAGCTGATGAAGTGATCCATGGTGTGACAGTTCAGTTTCACATACACTCATCAAGGCTCCTCTGGAAGAGCGTCAGTGAGGGACTCAGCTTAATGTAGGTTGGGAGCCTGTTCCAAAGCAAGGGAAGTCTGTGAGTTAGTAATGTATCCCTCAAACATGTTCTATTTATTGTTTTGATGATGATATCCCTGGAACATGTGGCACAGTGAGCTTGGGTTTACTTCAGATAGAGCATGTACATCAGTTCTGCATTGGACATGGACCTGTCTGTTGGGCTGAGATTGCCTGATTAGACAGTATGCAACATAGTACAGACTGAGTTAACTTCTGTCTTGTTGCATGGGGCAACTGTTTGAGGCCAGTAATCCTCTTGTTGAGATACTTCAGTGGACTTTCCAGCTGCTGATGGTGCCTAGTCTGATTCATTGCAAGTGTGCTGTGATACTCTCTGATGGGTCTGATGACTGATGAGTAGAGGGAACCTCCTTTGACCTACATGCAAAGACCTTGGCAATTTGTGGGAACACATATCATGATTTTCTAACCACTTTGTGAATGTGTTTCTGGAAGTAGAGATGACTATCCACATGTGTCCATAGATCCCTTATTATTACCTCCATATTTAGGGTGTTGGCACCTATGTGGTATTTGTATGACTGTAGCTCGAGGCCATAATTTTGACACCATATCTGTCTGCCTGAGACCCTTTTTAAGGATGTCTCTGTTATCCCAAACATCGATTATGATAACCTTTTTGCAGTCATCCACAAACTTTGCTAACCATAGCCCTCGTGTGTTTGATTGTATTTCTGAAAAGTATACACCAGACAGGAGGGGTCCCAGGACTGAGCCATGGGGGACAGCAGTTGTTACCAGCTTACAGTCCAACAGGGAGACCACAATTCTTACCTTGTGGGATCTATCTGTGCCCCAGTTGACAATCCATCAGATGACATACGTGTTTATGCACATGTTGTTGATTTTGTGGATATGACATGTGTGTGGGATGTTGGAAGAGGGCTTTTCAAGGTCTATATAGGCCGTGTGTAGCTCATTTCATTGATGTATGTCCTGGGTAACTGCCTTGAAAACTGTCTAGCAGGTTTAGGAACCATGATTTGCCCCTGACCAAACCAAAATGGGTAGGGTTGGGTGTTTGTTGGCTCCCAATAGCTCTGTTTATGAGTTCCATAATGATGGACCCCATGGCCTTGCAGATCAGGCTTATTAGGCTTATAAGACAATAGTTCCCATGGTCTGTTGTGCACCAACACTTGTGGAGTGTGCCAAACATTGCTGTAACCCATTCAACAGTTTTATATCCTGTACAGAGGGTGAGTCTCAACAGACTGTTCAGGTGCAGGGTCTGTTTGTTTTGAAGTTCACATATGACACAGCCAGGGAAACCATGTCATCCCATAGATGCCATGTTTTAAGGTTTGGATAGAGCTGTTTAAACATTGTATATGTGATTTCTGGGTTTTCACAATCTCCAGGTATGGTAATGGGCCCTTTTGTCAGTGAGAGGGGGTAAATATGTATGAACCTGTCTGACAAGATGTTGGCAATGTCAGTCATGTACATGTATTCATTTACACTTTGCACTGACTCAGAACATATATGAGTTTACATTGATATTTATGACATAGCGAAAGAAAGCTTCATGGTTCTCTATGGACTATTTGGCAATATTTTTGCCAGAAGATGGCTTGGATAATGTTAGGATGCTCACTGTTTCTTGATGATACTGATCGGAGATTTATTGATCTTCTTTGGATTTCCTCTTTCTTTGAACAACTTAAGTACTTGTAGTACATAGTTTGATTATGACAGGGGTCCAATATATTATATGGGTCTGTTTTCATATCACTGTGTGCGCAAGGCAGGATTGGTGAATAGTGACAAGTGTCTGGAGTAAGAACTGCAACTGCCATATATATGTGGCCCACTGCTGCCCAGTATGACCTTTCAGTATGTTGCTGACTGAAATTTGCTAAATTTAAGTGTGTGAGCATACCCACTATGGGCATATATACTATATGTGTGTGAAAAATCGAGTTGGATTTTACTTCAGTGCTCGCCTTTGTGTTGTACATCGACAGGAAGCACGCTGTGCCTGCAGGGCTTCCATGAGTCAATTTGCATAGACTTATCAACATTTCTACATAGGGGGGGGCAGCTATTATTTGTACATTTCTACCCGGGGGGGCACACCTGATTGTTACTGTGGGTGTACCTAGGATGAGGGGTACACCTGACAATTATACACATTTGCTAGGCCTGCACTGCTATGTTAGGTACTCCATTTCAGTCTGTACTGTTGCCTAACATACTGGCTTGACGCATACCACTGTACTACAGACCTTAGCTTTCAATTACACGCATATTAGTTTGTGACTTCATAGCCTACCCAACCCACATCACACTGCCTGGCCTGCTCTTATCTGTCTGCATAGGCCTGGGGGGAGGTTACTCATATGCCTCCTCAGAGGGCATGATACAGCATTTGTTTGTGTTTGCGTTTGTCTGCAATTGTCCTGCTGGCTGTGACTGTTAGGTATGTGACCCCCCCAACTGGTATGTGTGAGTGACTTAAGTTGTGTCTGTGCCAGTGAAATTTTGTCAAGGCTTAGTGGTTCAGTACTGTGACTATAGTGCACAGTATCCTGAATTCGAGCCCTGTAACTGCTTTTTATTTTCCTTGTGGGCAGACCTGACTGGTTAAGGAACAGTAAAGCAGGTGTGAGCGTGTTTACCCGACTTTGCTCGACTTTGCCCAACATTGCCCAACTTTGCCTGATGTTGCCCAATGTTGCGCTGGTTAGCGCGGTGCGCAGCTATGCGCAGTTGTATTTAATATGCTCAATACTGGTAAAATTTGCTTAGCAGTGCATTATATTGCTTAAAATAGGAACTCATGCCTCAGGTGGTGCTGCAGGGCTGCCTATGTCGGATGCACATATTACACTCCCTATACATGTTTGAAAACAGGTAGTGTCAAGTTAGGCATCCCTTTTACTGTATGTGCTAGTCAGAGAGAGGTGTCATTTCCAGGGTTCCTATTGAGTCAGTGTATGGGCTATGCATTGCCTCTTTGCCAAGGCCAGGGCATACTGGTCATGCCTCCTTCTGCCTACTGGGGCAGGCTCAGGTTGTTCCCCCTCCGAATCATGCTGTGCCTGTGCAGGGCTTGGCGATGGTGGGGGGCTGTTTGGCCCTGCCCCATGTTGTTCCTGCTGCAGCTGTTTCTGCAGGATCATACTGTGTAGCATGGCACATACCATGACAATTTGGGTACATGTAGTTGGTGAGTACTGCAATGCTCCACCAGATGTGTCCAGGCACTGGAACCATGACTTGAGCATCCCAAACACACACTGAATTATGTTTCTTGTTTGTGCGTGTGCTTCATTATGGAGTTGTTGTTCAGGTGTGTGTGCATTTTTGATGGGTGTCATCAGCCATGGCTCCAGCACGTAACCAGCATCCCCCACTAGGTGACCATTAGGGATGTCCCCATTGGCAAATCTCTGGTACAGCTGCATCAGATGCCAGATGTGGGAATCGTGATAGCTTCCAGGGCAGCCAGCACACACATTCATTATTATGCCTGGGCATTGCACATGACCTGGCAGTTGATGGAGGGGAAGCCCTTGCGGTTGATGTAGACCCTATCCCGCTCACCGGGTGATGCTTTGATGTACATGTGCATGCAGTCTATTGCACCTACTACCTCAGGGTATTCTGCTATTTGGTGGAAAAGACGCATATTGCTGGCCAATGCCTCACGAGAAATCGGGAAATATACATGCTCACTGACATGTGCTGACATGGCATCCAGGAACTGGTGCAGTACCCTGGATGCTGATGCCTGTGAAATCCCCATCATATCACGAGTTGGTCTCTGGAAGGTACCTGTAGCTAGTATTTTTAGGCCAACACATACCTTGGTATCCACTGGGATGGGTTCCCCTCTGTTGATTCTGTGTGTGAGGTGTGGCCGGCACAGCTCAACAATTTGCTGCAGGAAGTCTCTGTCCACCCTATAGCGCTCCACTATCTCCAGCTCATGCAGCCCCTGGTAGGTTACCCTAGGTCTGGACACTCTTCTCTGTCTCCTCACTGTGGGTTGCTCAGCAGCATTCACAACATCACCACCCTCAGCACCTTGCACATGTTGGTTTATGATAGCAAGAGCAGCCCCTAACATTTTGTCTGACTTTAATGTTTTTAAGCTTTCCCTCTTTGTATACTGCAGTGTTGCAGAGTTATTGGGAAAAAACAGGGAAGAATGCTGTTTGCAGAGTTTAAAGTGCTGGGCTGGGCTGGGCTAGTCTGCTGCCTGTGTAATTGGCTGATTCTGATATATTTCACCTGGCAGCTCTGCTAGTTCTCCTTGGTTAACTTCCTACTAGTTCTTTTCCGCCCGGGGCAGCGCCGCGCAAACACGTGCACACACTCTGTGTGCACGTTTGCAAGAAATTTCAGATATTTTCACAGTGTGCACCTTTGGTTTCTGGTTTTCAAAAAGGGCAACTGTAGACACGCCTCTTGCAACCCTGTGCAACTCCGGGCAAACACAAGACACTGTGCTCCAATTAGCTTACAGCCTTTCTAATATACCCCCTCATGATGTTACCTATATTCTACTCTACTACTCACCTACTCCTACACTTACACTCTTGGGATATGGCTCACATGCTGGGGAAAATTGGGATTCACTATCCTTATCCTCATTTGCATAGGATTGCCTACTAATGCATGGTTACATCTCTCACACTGAGCTTCCCCCTTTAGCAACTAGTACTCAGTGGCCATCTTGTCTTCAGCCTGCCATTCACCTGCATGGCAGGATAAGCTTTTTAGTGAAAATGGCTATTTTTAAATTATTTTCTTGTTTTTAAAGTACCACACGTTTGCGCGGTGCTGCGCTACACTTAAACATCAGAGACTGGGAGAAAAAAAAGTTAGATTTTAATAATTTTAAACATTTATAAATGCCAATGGCCTTATATTTGGCCATTGACATCCTTCCTCAACTGTCTGCATCCTTTATTTGGAGCTGTCATAGCTCTGTTTAGCTATTTGCAGAACGGTACTCCCTTACCAATGGAGTACATTTCTGCAGATAACACTAATCTTCCGTGGACAGGTTAGTGTTTCCTGGATTGCAAATTTACCTCATTTGCATAGCTTTCAGAAGCAAATGAGGTAATTTGCATATCATGATGTTGTCCGTGCAAGAGTAGCTTTAGCAGCTCTCGTGCATGCCCCTGTCAGCTGTTCCTAGATTGCACATCAGATATGTTGCCTGTTTGACATCTTATTCTACTCTACAACTCCGTGCAAGCTTTCGCGTAAATCCGGCCCTATATATATATATATATATATATATATATATATATATATATATATGGGAGTCAGGTGTTTGTCCGAAATATTGTGTGGTCGACAAATGCAGATGGTCGCCAAATGTGCTAGATCATCAATCTCATCATAGGGGGCTGCATGGGGGGTGCAGGGGGCTTGCCCTCTTGCAAAAAATTATGTTATTTAATGTTTTTTGTTTGAAATTTGCATGAGCTAAAGTTCTTTCTCAGTGCATGCATGGTAATGTGCCAACACTTGCAGTGTCAAACTTTTTTTGTGGTTGACGTTCTTGACGCTCTTGACACTGACCTTGTAGACTTGTCAATTAACCCATGCATGCATATATATATATATATATATATCTATAAATATGAATGTACTTCAGAACAATGAAATACCATAACACCGAATTCCACATTACCGAGATGAGTTTACCAAAATTGCATAACAATGACAATTTAAAACAACAAATTTCATTTAACCAAAAAGTTTTGCCAAATATGTATGACCATTTTCTGTAGCTGCCTTCTTTCAAAAAACAAAGTGAATGACTTCCTGTATACTGTTATGTAAAAGTAAAACACTCTAAACTAGAAACATAGTTCCCATGCAGTAAACTTCCCATCATTCCTTGTGAACTTAAAGAAACATTACTATAATCACTCTTACAATAATTTTACATTTTTAGACAATACTGTACAATTTTTGTAAGTTTTTGCAGGGGGACAAGTTTCCCACATCCCCTGCATATTATACATACCAATTCCATGATTGCACTACACTGGGGAAATGGGTAAATTTCCTGGTCTTCACTATACCTCGTTCTGCATTCAGAAACTCCAAGTTCTGTGTTAAATCCAAAGCTGATAATCATTTTCACAAAAACATACCAAAACTGTTGTTGTCTACATTGTTGGGAGAGGTGAGTAACATGCGATGGTAGTTTTTTGTTGTTTTGACTTTTGTTAATGTCAGCTTTCGTACTTCTGTTCATAGGTTCATAGGTGTGTGCTAGGCTAATGGCACTGGAGCCTTTACAAGCCTAACCCATAGAAGTGCCCTGGCATTGTACCACCTGACGTTAGTTCCCAGTGCCTCTATCAAGGAGAGCCATTAGAGTGACCCCCGTGGTGAACTTTCTATTTCCCATCCACTCATCAAGATTTCTCTTGAACAGGGCCAGTGAGATGCTCTGCTTGACATGTATGGGAAGTCTATTGAGCAAGGGCATTCTCTGGGTTATGAACCTGTCCCTCCAGCATGTTCTGTTGATTGTGATAATGAAGTTGAGGTCTCTGGAGCATGTGGTGTGGAGGGATTGGGATTTCTTTAGATGTAGCATTTCTAAACAGAGCTGGGTCAGATATGACTTTGTAAGTCAAGCAGAGATCGCCTCTTAGTAGATGATATGAGACAGAGAATAGCTGGAGTTTTTTGAGTCTGTCCATATAGGACATGTGTTTAAGGCCTAGGATCCTCTTCGTGAGGTACTTTTGTGGCCTTTCCATCTGTTGCATGTGTCTAGTGAGGTACATGCCAAATGGGGCATTATACTCTATGATTGGCCTAATGAGGGTAGAGTAGAGAGAACACATAGGCGCACACACACACACACACACACACACACACACACACACACACACACACACACACACACACACACACACACAGGCACACACATACTTCTTCATTCATACCTACATTCATTCCCACATCGCACTCAGTCTCCTGAGCTCACACACTTGTGCACCCACCCACCTTCTCTCTCCTCTCGCATGCGCACCCAACCACCTATTGTCTGTTTGTGCAAATTTTTTTTTTTTTTACAGAAAAGCATAGTAAAATGGTTAAAAATAGGCATCAGGATGGGGAAGTGGGCGTTCCCCATCAACTGATGTCACAGTGACATCACAAAATAGACAGGGTATGGACAGGAAAGGGGTTGGGAATGGGCGGAGTTACCAGTGATGCAGTGGGCATGGCCTTACTCCAGTTTTAGCCACAACAAAAGCTGGCAACCCTACCACTGAAGAAGCCAAAGTACTTGTGGAATGGGCCCCAACTCCAAGAAAGTAGCTTACTATGCACAGTGCAACAAAAATGAGACAACCACCTTAGAAAATGTATTTTGACACTGGTTGCTCTTTCCACTTACCTTTGTAAGAGATGAACAGCTACTCAGCTGTCATGAAGGCTTGAGATTTGTGTAGGTATTAGAGCTGCTTGTGGAAACTCTTTTCTCCTTTACTCTTGGGATCAGGAAGGACGACAGGGAGATGAATTGTTGATTTGGTAAACTCGTCTCGGTTATGTGCAATTCGGTGTTATGGTATTTTGTTGTTTTGAAGTAGACCCATATATATATATATATATATATATATATATATATATATATATATATATATATATACACACACACACATATATACTGCATGAAGAGATCCAAACACAATATTACACAATATGATACTATGCTTGTGCTAGTCACTGTTGATGATATTTTACTGACCCTGAGGCAGCATTAAAGGTTAAAGATCCAGATGAAATATTGTAAGATAAGGTGTTACTCTCAAATGTACCACTAAATCAAGTTACCCATTGAAAATGGGATGTATAATGATGCATAATGACTTCTGATACTTTTGCTGTAAAATGAATTATTGTGGAATATATATCAGATTTTTTTTTAAAATCTTCACTTAGATAAAGATTCAGTAGTAATGCAATAATAACAATAATAATACATCATAATGATGCAATAGTAGTAATGGCTGAAACATTAGATTTAGGTACATGTCCATAATCATCTGGAACAGCTACATTTATTGGTATTTATTGCTGCTGCAACAGGTTCAGTAGGTAGTATCTCACATAAATTGCATAGCTTGAAACAGCAAGCAATGTTATTATGTGCACTAGCTAGTAAACCCTGTTGAGGTTAAGTGTGCTACTAAAAAATGATTACTTCAGGAAGTGGGTGGGAATAACAACAGACAGGCATGGGTCTTACTTCTGCTGCAGTGTGCAATAACTAGTTCCCACATGTGGGCAAGTCCGTAGACCACATACAAAGTAGAGGAATTGATCCAAACAACACTGACAAAGCACTGTGAATTTTAGCAAGAGGAATTAATGTACTGGAGGCAAATTGAAGCTTCCTCCACAAAACCACAATAAGTCACTTTTAGATTAGTTCAACAAAATAGTCTTCCAACTCATTAGTATACCTACCTATTATTGCTTGGTAAAATAGCCATATGCTGGATAGTTGCATTCATCCATGGATTAGTTCACTCTGTTATACTTTTAAATATATCTACATAAGGCATTCTTGTTCTGCAATATATTCTGTATGCTCAATACATTGTAAATGATGGTATGTTGCAGTTATTATGAAACACGGCTCAAATTCTGGATGTAATGTACTTGAAAGACTATTATGCCATAAACACGTTTCTTTTCCCCATATTGTATTTTCCTCTATCCTTATACTTTCTTTCACATATTAAAAACATGACTTAGCAGTTTCTTTCCACCTGTGGCATATTCATTTTAATCAATTTCCTCAGAGTAAACCATACTAGAGCTGAATAAAAATTTGCAATACTTTCTTTATGAATTTCTCTCACTTGCTCTTGGATAATTTTGCCCAGAACAGCTAAATTATTTTCCAAGACAAACATACACACATAAAGGTACTTGCCACTCTTTTTTGTTATCCCCATACCTGCTGAGGTCATAAAATAATTCAGGGTTAAAGCACATAGCTGTTTGAGTATTCAGTGTCATAGCACTCTGCATGCTTTACTTTCCCTTCCCTGGGACGTTAACCTTGTCTGAAAGCAAATAAACCAGATATCCACCAATAGCAAGTTCACTAATTAAATGAGCTTTGGAAGCCAGCAAATACAACACTGTGTCTGACTCAAGGAAGTAAGATGGAAGGAACAAAGGACCTGAAACTCAGAAAACTTAATGTTTAAAATGGTTATGTCATCTCAGTTATTTCTTGGTCTTCTGCACTAACTTTCTTTGCAACACCACTGCCTGCCAATTATCAACCCCATTGACCTATTATCCAATTTGTTCCTCATAGATGTGAGAGCAGTCATCAGCCCATTTGCACCCACCCCCATGAAGCAAGAGCTGATCATAGGGTTGCAATCCAGGAAGACATCATGTTTTTCCCTGACCCCAGGAGCTCTTAATACCCCTCAGCAACTTCCAAGGGATGCTAGCACTGCCAGTCTAAGAGGGAGGCGTGTGCAGCTTCCCTGCATGAATGCCCTATGACCTATGCAGCTATGAAATGCCACTGAAGGGACTAAAAATAATTTACTGCTTATATCTTACTATTGATATCTAGAAACAAGAGCTTCCAGTTTCTGAGTTTTTGTATTAACTTTATTATTAGTTGCCGTAACAGAATCCTTTTTAATCCATATAACTAAATACTTTATCTTATTGTTTCCCCATAAATATGGGTATTGCCAACCAATTTGTTTGTGGGTACATAATTTACTGTTATAATCTTAGTTTTATTTTCATTAATTTTATATCCTGAAAATACTTGAATCTGTCTCAAAATATTCCATGTCATCAAAATATCTTTTTCTGGATTTATCAAGTACAAAATAATATCATCTGCAAATATACCCAACTTTTCTAGATTACATTGTCAATTAAATCCTTGAATTTCTGAGTCCCTTATTTTCTTTGCCAACAGATCTAAATATAAAACAAATAGCATGGGAAAGAGAACATCTCTGCCTGATTTCTCTATTCAGTCACAGCTTATTAGAGAGAAGCCCTCCCCCCTTAGTTTCTGCCTCTGATCCTATATATTTCCTCCTAAATAACCCTATTATTGTTATCATGGAATGCAAATGCTTCTTTTTCCCTACTCATAAAATCCCACCTTACTATATCAGATGCTTTCTATGCGTCAAGACCCACCAACAACATTGGTATTCTTACATTTTGCTTTCCTATGGATCATCATTGGTATATTAATGGTGTCAAATATTTGCATCCCCTTCACAAAACCAAATTTATCCATATGTATTAATTTTGGCTACACCTTTGCCATTCTCTTAGCTAGTATAAACATAAACACTTTATAATCATGGTTTAAAACTGAACTGGGTCTACAGAAAGATGGGTCTGATAAATATTTACCCTTTTTGAACAATGGGAAGTAAATACTGTGGGAAGAAATAGCCAGGGAATTGTTATGGTTAGGCTTGTATAGGCCCTAGGGCCGATAGCCTAGTACCGACCTATGAACCTATAATGCAGTCACTACAGTTTTTTTCCCAAGACACTGATGCTTCCCTTTCTTTTAAAAATGCTATTAAACAAAACCTTCCACATCTTTATCATTTTCTTCCTCCCAAACTTTCAGACTTTCACAGGAATATCATCTGTTCCTGGAGACCTCCCTGTAGATTGATTATGCATCACTGTTTTTATCTCATCTCCTCCTAGCCTATTAGTTGCTGAGATTCATCTTCCTCTATTCTTGGCATAATCAAATCTTAAATAAATATTTCTATTTGTGTTTTTTCTTTGTTTCCAATTTCCCTCTGCTTTATACAGATTTTCATATCATTTCTGAAATATATCTAATTGCATGCCAGCATAATCCTCTGTAGGATCTCTGATTATTTGTTTTGTCATATGCTTGTTTTAACTATATGTTGCCAAAGTCATTGTCCTAAATATTTTGTGCCTTGGTGTCATTAAAAATAGTTGCTTAATAACAATCTTTTCTAAACTCATGCATATTATCCAAATACTCCCTTATATTCACTTTACCACTCTGTATTTGCCCCTCGTCTTGCTCTGTGAAATTCCCCTTATTCTGTAATCATTTATATTTTGTCATACCCTCTAAATAATTCCTATTATTTCTTAACCATATCCCTTTCCCCTTTATTTCTACCCTATTTTAAACTCCATTTTCATTTTATCCCACTCACTAGCTATTCCTTCTGATTAAATTTCTGTCTTCCCTAATAATGTTTAAATAATTTCCACTACCCAATCTTTAAATTCCTCTCTTTTTGACAGATAAGTAGGAAAACACCAGTCTTTCATTTTTACTTCATTACACAGTATTTTTATCTCATTTTCTATTGGTGCATGATCTGAAATAGTTACTGAGTGTGTGTCAAAGATTTAAATTAAATGGGCATGCTCCTGTGAAATATAATTTCTATCCAGTCCAGGGGAATAATTTGTAAATTCTGTCTGAGTTCCTACTACTGAATTCACATCTTCCATACCAAATAGTTTCATATATGTCTTCAGAAATCTAACCTATTTTGTTATGTTTTCCTTTCTATGTCCTTAGTACTACAAATCAAGTTCCAGTCCCTCACCTATTAACAACATTTTCTGATGAAAGCTGATTATTTCTCCCAAACATTTCTTAAGCTCCACAATAGTACAGTAGCATTTTTTGGAATATAAATACTTGTCAGCTAATCTTCCTACCTTATCAGTAGCCCCTTACTTCCACAAGCTTACCATTATCTATCACTATTGGACCCCCTCTAGCATTATTAATATTATTACTCCCCCTTTCCTTTGTCTCTGTTATTCTAATGAATTTTCATCATGAAATCCAGCCCTTTCCTTGTCAAATTTATATACTAATTTTTATCAAAATGTGTATACTGTAACATTGTTATTTGTATTCTACAATTCTTAATATAATTCAACCCTCTTTCCTTTTTGACTATACCTATAAGATCATTTATATTCCAAGATAATATGAACATAGCAGCCAGTATGATAGAAATCTATTGCTCCCAACTACATATTATACATGACAGTTTTTTTTCGAATGTGTATTACCAACTTTTGTTACATATGCAAACACTGGCAGGCTGATCTTTTTGTATAGTTGTTTTTTTTTTTTCTCAACCCCGTTTCAACCTATGTTATATTTTTCAAGACATTTTGCTTCCTTGAAAACCCTCAAAAAATGGAATATTAACATAGGACAAACACACAAAACTATGTACATTTTCAACAAATAAAGTTTAAGGGGCAATTTCCCCAAACTGATGTCTGCACTCACAGCTACTACCTAATCTAAAATTAAGGTTACCTATGCTAAAGTGCATGTTACAGCATATGCCCCCACCTACACTGATTGCTATCTGTACTTTTCTTATCTATATTCCCCTCCCAGATATGAAAAACAGCTTGCATGCTTTCAGAAAACATTAACTTTAAGCTCTAAGGAAAAGTGCATAGGCTTCCTTTAAATAAAACTAAATTGTACACTGTTCTACTAAATGCATTAAAGTTTTAGGGCTGCTGGGTATGCTACTAGTTTGTATACACTTCACCAATTTCAGCCTTTATTTTTCACTGAGCTTCTTGCCACTGTATTTTTGCATTTTGCATTTATCTCAACAAAGACTGCTCAGAACTATCAAGTGTAATTACTTGCACCTGCAGACAACTCATCTTCAAGTAAAATAAGTCAGCAATGGGGGGGGGGGGTACAGCTAACAACTTTGTAGATGCTCGAAGGAATCTTAATAGATTTTACTCAGACCACAATTGCAGACTTCTGGCCAGCTGCCTTCAGCTGCATTTTTCATGCATTTGCTAATAATAATAATAATAATAATAATAATAATAAAAAGGTAATAACTTTGCAGATTTAAGAAACATAGTATTTTAACGCCTTTCATAATTTTCAAGTCTATTTACTTAAAAATTATCATAGCTCAAGTCAAGGGCATCAATGAACTCATTCATACTTGTAAAACAAAATAAATTATTATCTTAATTCTATATATAATATAATCAGAAAACTTTCACAATACACCCTCTAACCCAGCAGTCCAAGCTCACGTTATATTAATGTATACTTCCATTTGTTGCAGTGTAATGCTTACATATCTTATAACTAAGAAACAAAATACTTGTTTATTTTAACAGTCACTGGAAAGAATCATCCCCACATTTAAAATATATGACTACACTTTATACAAAACTGCATTATAATACAACATGCAATTTACATCATGAAATGTTTTATACAAATATTAATAAGATCAAAAGTTGTTTTTCTTACAGTTTCTCTCCTTAGCATCCTTCTAAATATTAATGACATAAAGTGGGTTCATGCTTTATAGTCTACTCATGAGCTTAACAAATTCACAAAATTTGACTCTTTTTTTAATCACTTTTTATTGCAAAGTTATATTTCACATATGTGATGGATGTTTTTTAGTCTTCTGTTTATTCACTAATTTTAGTGTTGCTGGTCTTCTACCTGATCATCCCCATCTCCCATCACCAGACTTTGTCTCAAGTTCAAGGTACTACTGATCCTTCTATTCATATCCTGTGTTTTTTTTTCTGATTCTTGTGCATATTCATTCAGAATACTGGAATAAATGTTACACTGGCAAAGCCTCTTTATGAGTTTGTTGTCAGAAGAATGAGAAATAGAGTTCCCTTTTGTTTGCTGGCTCATTCTTTGTTGGATAAACTTTTTTATTTTCTCCTTAACCTGTTCTGCATAAAAAATGTCTTTGATCCTCCAAGAAAAAATATACTGAAGACAGCTTCAATCTCATATCTGCCTCTCAACATTCCTTGATTGTTAGATAAAACTGCTTCTGTTCAGTCTAGTGTAAAAGTAAATAATCATTCTTTAAAGAAAAACTCTCTGTCTCCAGTTTTTAAATATTTTCCTCTTTCTTCCACAGTTTTCTCAGGAAGAACTATTTCTGTTAGTATGATTACATATTTACTTATATAGCTCTTGGTTGCTTTCTCATGGATAGGTTGGGAACATAAGCACAATGTGCTCTTTCAGATAACAAATTCTGCTGTGGTACACCAGCCCAATTGCTTGTTTGTACTTTCGTAAAATTAATACAATCTGTTCCTTCCAGTTTCTCTGGTACAACAAAAAATCTGAGGTTTTCTTTGCATCCTGTGTCCTCTGACTGTAATATGTTTGAAACAGCTCTTCTTGAGAATACTCATGCTCAGCCAGTCTTTTCTGCATTTCAGCCTCTGAGTTTTGCAGTTTTATCATTTCATTTGAATAGTCAGTTAATTCTTCTGTTTTTCCAGCTTTTTGTTATTTGATTTGATATATTGCTTTAATGACTACTTTATTTACACACTTCTGAATGGATTTGATTTATTTTTTCCTGAAATTTGTGAGAGCTATCACCTGTAACAAAGCTGAAATTCAAACTGCTCTTTACTGAACAGCTGCAGGATTATTCCCAGAGTTTTCTCTTCACATTTTTTGGTTGATTTTCTTTCAGGTTCTCCAAATTTCTTCTTTACTGGAATCCACACAGGGTAGTTAATATTCAGTGATCAAATTTTACCCAAACTTACAGCTTTAATGGCCCTTTTTTCTTAATTTCTGTTTTCATACTAAGCGGTATGAAATCAAGCTGTTGCTCATTGTACAGTCATCTTGGAAGTCACAATATTCCAAACAAACTTAAACCCTCTCAGTCCAATACCATCATACACAACCACAACCATTTCCTCCCAGAAACCACCACAGCATTTAAGTATCTTGGACCCTAGCTAGGTCAGAACTTAAGACTTCCAACTGCATATTCAAAAATATGGCAAACTTTTTTGTGGGCATGGAAGATCTCACATTTGTTATCACCACTAAGAATTGAATCCACAGAGAAAGGAATACTTATGACACAGATCAAATATGCCCTACCAATAATAGATCAACCTTGTAGAAAAATATGCCATTACACACTACTGCCAATAAAATATATAGTTTCATCTTACTAACTCCAAAAATGGAATGCTATTGATCAGTTCTCAAAAAATCAAATTGGCTATGGGTTCAACAAAGATCAGTTCGCAGGACTTTCCAAGATGGCTGCATATTAAATAACAGCTTAATGCTAGTTCTTCCAGTGTGAAAACATAAACTTAGCAAAGAAAGCCAGTGGACCTAAATTTCTAGGTAAATTTCAGTAACTTGATTAAGTGCACTGTCAGAATGCCAGGAGAAAAGAAATACAGAGGACCTGAAGGAAAATCAGCTATAAAAGGTGAAGAAGAAACACTAACTGGGAAAAGTACTGCAGCTATTCAGCAAAAAATCATTGCAAGCTCCACATATGACTTCCAGTAAACTAGAGGAATGTATAATGCAACTGCACATAGACCTGATTAAAATAAATGAAACACTGATGAAGTATATCAACTCAAACAATAAAAGCCTGGAAAAAATGGAAGAAGCTTTAAAGAGATATTCAGATAAGGTGATAAAACTGGAAATTTCAGAGGTTGAAATGAAGAAAATGCTGACTAAATATGAGACTGCACAAGAAGAGAGGTTTCAAAAAATAATAGAATTAGAGGAAAAAGTGTGTAGGAAAAACCTGAGATTTTCTACTGTACCAGAGACGCTGGAAGGAACAGACTATTTTAATTTTATGAAAGCACAATTAAGCAGCTGGAACTGTTAATTGAAATGGCACATTGTGTGTATGTTCCAAACCTGGCTATGAGAAAGCAACCTAGACTTTTAATACTGAAGATGCAATCTTACCATCAGGAGTTGATTCTGACAAAACTGTGGTAGAAGGACACAGTACTAAAAGTAGGAAACAGAAGAGTGTTTGTGGAGAATGACTACTCATTGTACACCAGGCAGACATGGAGTAAATTTATTCCATTATTCAGGGAATGTCAAGAAGCAGACATGAGATTAAAATTGCTGTAACCAGCTATCTTCAAAATATTTTTCCCTGGAGGGAACAAAATCATTTCTGATGAAGTACATGTAAGGAAGAAATACAAAAGTTTATCCAACAAAACATGAGCTGTGGAACAGAAGAGGCTGGTTCTAGTTCTTCTGGTAATAAAGACCACAGAGAGACTGTGCCAGTGAAACCTTTTCCAAGATTTCAACAGAAAATTTTTGAGAGAAGGAAAAAACACAGCAGTCAACTAGAAGAATTGAGAATACATTGGAAATGAAGCAGAGACAGGATTTGGGAGATTGAGATGAATAGGAATAAGACTAGTAATGTTGAAATTGACAAATGTGGGATTACAAAGCAATAGTTATATTTGTAAAACATGACAGAACAAGAACATCATGAAATATTGGACTTATAAACTTGTAGAGGACTTTAAAGCATATGCCCTACTTCATGTCATTAATTTTCAGAAAAATACTCAGGAGACAGGAAGAGGAGCAAAAAAGTTAACTGTAAGTAAAATATTTTTTTTCTTAATGGTAATATTTTAATAGTGCATGAATTTCTTTGTGTGCTATAAAGTAAAGTTTTCTCAGTTCTTTTTACGTGCAGTGGGGATACTCTGTAATTAGGTGCTATTATTGTTTCTTTTTTCTTTCTCCTTGTTCAGTTTTAAGAAATGTAGGCACTGCAATGTTAAAAAATAAAAAGAAGAAAAATCTGGTTAAAATGGTTAAAAGAGCATGACAAAAGAAAAAAAGAAGCAATAGTGTGTTTTTTCTCATTTTTGCAAAGGGGAATGACTTGGTTAAGGCCTTTGCCTTAATCTAGTAAAATATGTTAACAGAAAGTAAGTAAATGAAAACTAATATTGAATATTATAAGGCTTTTTTTTCTCGTAAACAAATGTATGCTTGGCAGTTTTGTGTCTGGTTCTCATGTCTCTAGGAGACAATCTGATAAAGAGAAATGGCTTGGAGAAAAGACAATCTAATAAAGAGAAATGGCTTGGAGAATTTTTTTTCTGAAAGCATTCACATGTTTTTCCAGCTGAGAGAGCTATAAAGATAAAACAAAGCCAGACAGCACAGGCTGTACCATGTATCTTAGCATGGATAACCTTTCTTTTAGGTTACCTTAAGTCTCTATGTGCGCTGTCAGTTTGAAACATTTGTTCTTATTATGAGGGTAAAACTTTAATATTTTAAGATGTGCATAGTTTTGTGTGTTATTATTAAGTTAATAGGTTTTTGGAGAGTACTGGGGTATGTTTTGTTTTTTGCTTGAGGGCTTTCAATAAAACAAAAAGTCTTGTAAGATGTGACATAAGCTCAAATGTAGATGAAAAGAAACAATTGTATAAAAAATTAACCAGCCAAATAGTATATGCATGTAACACAAAAGCTGGAACTAGACATTTAAGAAAAAAGCTGTTATACATAAAATGTGGGAATAATAATGTTGCAAGAAAATGATGCATTCGGTAATGTCTTTAAATGTCAATGGTCTCACAGATAAATACAAAAAAGAAAAAGAATTGAACTATATTAAAATATAGCGTGCAAATAGCTATGCAACATAAAACATCCTTGGAAAGAACTGAACATGTAAATTTGATAAAGAAAGATTTTCAGGATGGGGATTCAGCAGGATATCTGGGGCAAAGGAAAAGAGGAGTATTTATATTAATTGCAAGAGGAGCTCCAATAGTGATAGAAGAGGATAAAAAGAGATAATAATGGTAGATTTGTAGTACTTATGGACTACTGCTAAGGGAGGAGGATTACACTGACATGTATTTGTATAACACTGAAAACTGCTATAATGGAGCTTTAGAAAACTCTGGGAGAAATAATCAGCTTTCATGAAGGAATATTACTTATAGGTGAGGACTGGAAGAGGAATTTTATCTGCAATAGTGAAGATGTGTCTGGGGGCCCCAGAAGGGAAAATATGATAAAGGATGGTAGATTTTTGAAGAAATTTATGAAAATATTTGACATGGAAGATATGCATTCAGTAGTAGGAGTTTGGAGTGCATTTACATATTATTCTCCAAGATATAAAAACTGGGCTAGGCTAGACAGAATGTACATTTCACAGGAACATGTGTATTTACTTGAAGGTTTTGATATGCACCCAACAACTATTTCAGATCATGTGCAAATGAAACTAAAATAAAAACACAGGGTAATGAAATAAAAATTAGATACTGGTGCTTTCCCACCTATATGTTAAAAAGAGAGGAATTTAAAGAATGGGTAGTAGAAATTATTCAGGTGCTATTAGAGAAGATAGAATTTTCTTCTGAAAAATACAGCTAGGGAGTGGGATAAAATTAAATTAGAGTTTAAAATGGGGGGAAATAAAAGAAAGTGAGATATGGTTAAGAAGTAACAAGAATTATTTAGAGGACTGACAAATGTTAAAGTATTGCAAATAGGGGGAATCCCACAAAACAAGAAGATGACCAACTGCAGAATGCTAAACAGAAAATAAGGGATTACCATGATAATATGCATGAGTTTAGAAAGATTGCTGTTAAGCAACTGTTTTTTGATAATAACTCTGTAGAACAAAAAATTTTAGCACAATGTCTCAGGCAACAGAAAGTAGAAAGGACTTGAAAATTATATACGCACATCTTCTGTTGGTTTCTTGCTGTTACTTACATTTGCATGCAAGCATGCCACAGTATATTAACTCTTAGTATGACCAACTACTTTAATACTGTATTGTACTAAATACAATAAATACACTGAGACAAACTGCTTCAGTTAGCATGATTTTACTATTACATTTTTCTTTTGGATCTACAAGCATGCATTACAGATGCTGTCAGCTCTCTGTGGCAAATTCCCAAAGCTTGTTTATACACACTCATATTTCTACCAAAAGTCTGATATTTTTTCTTAGTCTGATGTATTACAATCTTCCTTTGTATAACACTTTTCTTTGTTCTTCTAATTTATGACGCAATCTTACCATCAGGAGTTGATTCTGACAAAACTGTGGTAGAAGGACACAGTACTAAAAGTAGGAAACAGCAGAGTATTTGTGGAGAATGACTACTCATTGTACACCAGTCAAACATGGAGTAAATTTATTCCATTATTCAGGGAATGTCAAGCAGCAGACATGAGATTTAAATTGCTGTAACCAGTTATCTTCAAAATATTTTTCCCTGGGGGGAAAAAAATCATTTTTGATGAAGTACATGTAAGGAAGAAATACAAAAGTTTATCCAACAAAACTTGAGCTGTGGAACAAAAGAGTCTGGTTCTAGTTCTTCTGGTAATAAAGACCACAGAAAGACTGTGCCAGTGAAATCTTTTCCAAGATTTCAACAGAAAATTTTTGAGAGAAGGAAAAAACACAGCAGTCAACAAGAAGAATTGAGAGTACATTTGAAATGAAGCAGAGACAGGATTTGGGAGAATGAGATAAACAGGAATAAGACTAGTAACTTTGAAATTGACAAATGTGGGATTACAAAGCAATAGTTATATTTGTAAAACATGACAGAACAAGAAAATCATGAAATATTGGACTTATAAACTTGTAGAGGACTTTAAAGCATATGCCCTACTTCATGTCATTAATTTTCAGAAAAATTCTCAGGAGAGGGGAAGACGAGCAAAAAAAGTTAACTGTAAGTAAAATATTTTTGTTCTTAATGGTAATATTTTAATAGTGCATGAATTTATTTGTGTGCTATAAAGTAAAGTTTTTTTCAGTTCTTTTTAAGTACAATGGGGATACTCTGTAATTAGGTGCTCTTTTTTTTCTTTTTTCTTTCTCCCTTCTTTTCTCTTTCTCCTTGTTCAGTTTTAAGAAATGTAGGCACTGCAATGTTAAAAAAAAGACGAAAAATCTGGTTAAAATGGTTAAAAGAGCATGACAAAAGAAAAAAGAAGCAATAGTGTGTTTTTTTCTCATTTTTGCAAAGGGGAATGACTTGGTTAAGGCCTTTGCCTTAATCTAGTAAATTATGTTAACAGAAAGTAAGTAAATGAAAACTAATATTGAATATTATAAGACTTTTTTTTTTCTAGTAAACAAATGTATGCTTGGCAGTTTTGTGTCTGGTTCTCATGTCTCTAGGAGACAATCTGATAAAGAGAAATGGCTTGGAGAAAAGACAACCTGATAAAGAGAAATGGCTTGGAGAATTTTTTTTCTGAAAGCATTCACGTGTTTTTCCAGCTGAGAGAGCTATAAAGATAAAACAAAACCAGACAGCACAAGCTGTACCATGCATCTTAGCATGGATAACCTTTCTTTTAGGTTACCTTAAGTCTCTATGTGTGCTGTCAGTTTGAAATATTTGTTCTTATTACAAGGGTAAAACTTTAATATTTGAAGATGTGCATAGTTTTGTGTGTTATTATTAAGTTAATAGGTTTTAGGAGAGTACTGGGGTATGTTTTGTTTTTTGCTTGTGGGCTTTCAACAAAACAAAAAGTTTTGTAAGATGTGACATAAGCTCAAACGTAGATGAAAAGAAACAATTGTATAAAAGATTAACCTGCCAAATAGTATATGCATGTAACACAAAAGCTGGAACTAGACATTCAAGAAAAAAGCTGTTATACATAAAATGTGGGAATAATAATGTTTCAAGAAAATGATGCATTCTGTAATGTCTTTAAATGTCAATGGTCTCACAGATAAATACAAAAAAGAAAGAGAATTGAACTATATTAAAATGTAGTGTGCAAATAGCTATGCAACATAAAACATACTTGGAAAGAACTGAACATGTGAATTTGATAAAGAGCGGTTTTCAGGATGGTTATTCAGCAGAATATCTGGGGCAAAGGAAAAGAGGAGTACTTAAATTAATTGCAAGAGGAGCTCCAATAGTGATAGAAGAGGATAAAAAGAGATAATAATGGTAGATTTGTAGTACTTATGGACTACTGCTAAGGGAGGAGGATTACACTGAAGTATTTGTATAACACAAAAACTGCTATAATGGAGGTTTAGAAAACTCTGGGAGAAATAATCAGCTTTCATCAAGGAATATTACTTATAGGTGAGGACTGGAATTTTATCTGCAACACTGAATATGTGTCTCGGGGCCTCAGAAAGGAAAATAAAATAAAGGAGGGTAGATTTTTGAAGAAATTTATGACAATATTTGACATGGAAGATATGCATTCAGTAGCAGGAGTTTGGAGTGCATTTACATATTATTCCCCAAGATACAAAAACTGGGCTAGGCTAGACAGAATTTACATTTCACAGGAACATGTGTATTTACTTGAAGGTTTTGATATGCACCCAATAACTATTTTAGATCACGTGCAAATAAAACTGAAATAAAAACGCAGGGTAATGAAATAAAAATTAGATACTGGTGCTTTCCCACCTATATGTTAAAAAAAGAGGAATTTAAGGAATGGGTAGTAGAAATTATTCAGGCGCTATTAGAGACGATAGAATTTTCTTCTGAAAAATACAGCTAGGGAGTGGGATAAAATTAAATTAGAGTTTAAAATGGGGGGAATAAAAGAAAATGAGATATGGTTAAGAAGTAACAAGAATTATTTAGAGGAATGACAAATGTTAAAGTATTGCAAATAGGGGGAATCCCACAAAACAAGAAGACGAGCAACTGCAGAATGCTAAACAGAAAATAAGGGATTACCATGATAATATGCATGAGTTTAGAAGGATT
Organism: Protopterus annectens; assembly: GCF_019279795.1. NCBI lineage: Eukaryota > Metazoa > Chordata > Ceratodontiformes > Protopteridae > Protopterus > Protopterus annectens. The sequence continues at coordinate 911,957,552 of NC_056727.1, read as the reverse complement.
GCTGTTAAGCAACTGTTTTTTGATAACTCTGTAGAACAAATACTTTTAGCACAATGTCTCAGGCAGCAGAAAGTAGAAAGGACTTGAAAAATTGTATACGCACATCTTTTGTTGGTTTCTTGCTATTACTTACATTTGCATGCAAGCATGCCACAGTATATTAACTCTTAGTATGACCAACTACTTTAATACTGTATTGTACTAAGTACAATAAATACACTGAGCCAAACTGCTTCAGTTAGTATGATTTTACTATTACATTTTTCTTTTGGATCTACAAGCATGTATTACAGATGCTGTCAGCTCTCTATGGCAAATTCCCAAAGCTTGTTTATACACACTCATATTTATACCAAAAGTCTGATATTCTTTCTTAGTCTGATGTATTACAATCTTCCTTTGTATAACACTTTTCTTTGTTCTTCTATTTTATGACGCAATCTTAACATCAGGAGTTGATTCTGACAAAACTGTGGTAGAAGGACACAGTACTAAAAGTAGGAAACAGCAGAGTATTTGTGGAGAATGACTACTCATTGTACACCAGTCAAACATGGAGTAAATATATTCCATTATTCAGGGAATGTCAAGCAGCAGACATGAGATTTAAATTGCTGTAACCAGTTATCTTCAAAATATTTTTCCCTGGAGGGAAAAAAAATCATTTTTGATGAAGTACATGTAAGGAAGAAATACAAAAGTTTATCCAATAAAACATGAGCTGTGGAACAAAAGAGTCTGGTTCTAGTTCGTCTGGTAATAAAGACCACAGAGAGACTGTGCCAGTGAAATCTTTTCCAAGATTTCAACAGAAAACTTTTGAGAGAAGGAAAAAACACAGCAGTCAACAAGAAGAATTGAGAGTACATTTGAAATGAAGCAGAGACAGGATTTGGGAGATTGAGATAAACAGGAATAAGACTAGTAACTTTGAAACTGACAAATGTGGGATTACAAAGCAATAGTTATATTTGTAAAACATGACAGAACAAGAAAATAATGAAATATTGGACTTATAAACTTGTAGAGGACTTTAAAGCATATGCCCTACTTAGGTGTCATTAATTTTCAGAAAAATTCTCAGGAGAGGGGAAGACGAGCAAAAAAAGTTAACTGTAAGTAAAATATTTTTTTTCTTAATGGTAATATTTTAATAGTGCATGAATTTATTTGTGTGCTATAAAGTAAAGTTTTTTTCAGTTCTTTTTAAGTGCAATGGGGATACTCTGTAATTAGGTGCTCTTATTTTTTCTTTTTTCTTTCTCCCTTCTTTTCTCTTTCTCCTTGTTCAGTTTTAAGAAATGTAGGCACTGCAATGTTAAAAAAAAGAAGAAAAATCTGGTTAAAATCTTTAAAAGAGCATGACAAAAGAAAAAAGAAGCAATAGTGTGTTTTTTTCTCATTTTTGCAAAGGGGAATGACTTGGTTAAGGCCTTTGCCTTAATCTAGTAAAATATGTTAACAGAAAGTAAGTAAATGAAAACTAATACTGAATATTATAAGACTTTTTTTCTAGTAAACAAATGTATGCTTGGCAGTTTTGTGTCTGGTTCTCATGTCTCTAGGAGACAATCTGATAAAGAGAAATGGCTTGGAGAAAAGACAATCTGATAAAGAGAAATGGCTTGGAGAATTTTTTTTCTGAAAGCATTCACGTGTTTTTCCAGCTGAGAGAGCTATAAAGATAAAACAAAACCAGACAGCACAAGCTGTACCATGCATCTTAGCATGGATAACCTTTCTTTTAGGTTACCTTAAGTCTCTATGTGTGCTGTCAGTTTGAAATATTTGTTCTTATTACAAGGGTAAAACTTTAATATTTGAAGATGTGCATAGTTTTGTGTGTTATTATTAAGTTAATAGGTTTTAGGAGAGTACTGGGGTATGTTTTGTTTTTTGCTTGTGGGCTTTCAACAAAACAAAAAGTTTTGTAAGATGTGACATAAGCTCAAACGTAGATGAAAAGAAACAATTGTATAAAAGATTAACCTGCCAAACAGTATATGCATGTAACACAAAAGCTGGAACTAGACATTCAAGAAAAAAGCTGTTATACATAAAATGTGGGAATAATAATGTTTCAAGAAAATGATGCATTCTGTAATGTCTTTAAATGTCAATGGTCTCACAGATAAATACAAAAAAGAAAGAGAATTGAACTATATTAAAATGTAGCGTGCAAATAGCTATGCAACATAAAACATACTTGGAAAGAACTGAACATGTGAATTTGATAAAGAGCGGTTTTCAGGATGGTTATTCAGCAGAATATCTGGGGCAAAGGAAAAGAGGAGTACTTATATTAATTGCAAGAGGAGCTCCAATAGTGATAGAAGAGGATAAAAATGGTAGATTTGTAGTACTTATGGACTACTGCTAAGGGAGGAGGATTACACTGACATGTATTTGTATAACACAAAAACTGCTATAATGGAGCTTTAGAAAACTCTGGGAGAAATAATCAGCTTTCATCAAGGAATATTACTTATAGGTGAGGACTGGAATTTTATCTGCAACACTGAATATGTGTCTGGGGGCCTCAGAAGGGAAAATAAAATAAAGGAGGGTAGATTTTTGAAGAAATTTATGACAATATTTGACATGGAAGATATGCATTCAGTAGTAGGAGTTTGGAGTGCATTTACATATTATTCCCCAAGATACAAAAACTGGGCTAGGCTAGACAGAATTTACATTTCACAGGAACATGTGTATTTACTTGAAGGTTTTGATATGCACCCAATAACTATTTTAGATCACGTGCAAATAAAACTGAAATAAAAACGCAGGGTAATGAAATAAAAATTAGATACTGGTGCTTTCCCACCTATATGTTAAAAAAAGAGGAATTTAAGGAATGGGTAGTAGAAATTATTCAGGCGCTATTAGAGACGATAGAATTTTCTTCTGAAAAATACAGCTAGGGAGTGGGATAAAATTAAATTAGAGTTTAAAATGGGGGGAATAAAAGAAAATGAGATATGGTTAAGAAGTAACAAGAATTATTTAGAGGAATGACAAATGTTAAAGTATTGCAAATAGGGGGAATCCCACAAAACAAGAAGACGAGCAACTGCAGAATGCTAAACAGAAAATAAGGGATTACCATGATAATATGCATGAGTTTAGAAGGATTGCTGTTAAGCAACTGTTTTTTGATAACTCTGTAGAACAAATACTTTTAGCACAATGTCTCAGGCAGCAGAAAGTAGAAAGGACTTGAAAAATTGTATACGCACATCTTTTGTTGGTTTCTTGCTGTTACTTACATTTGCATGCAAACATGCCACAGTATATTAACTCTTAGTATGACCAACTACTTTAATACTGTATTGTACTAAGTACAATAAATACACTGAGCCAAACTGCTTCAGTTAGTATGATTTTACTATTACATTTTTCTTTTGGATCTACAAGCATGTATTACAGATGCTGTCAGCTCTCTATGGCAAATTCCCAAAGCTTGTTTATACACACTCATATTTATACCAAAAGTCTGATATTCTTTCTTAGTCTGATGTATTACAATCTTCCTTTGTATAACACTTTTCTTTGTTCTTCTAATTTATGACGCAATCTTACCATCAGGAGTTGATTCTGACAAAACTGTGGTAGAAGGACACAGTACTAAAAGTAGGAAACAGCAGAGTATTTGTGGAGAATGACTACTCATTGTACACCAGTCAAACATGGAGTAAATTTATTCCATTATTCAGGGAATGTCAAGCAGCAGACATGAGATTTAAATTGCTGTAACCAGTTATCTTCAAAATATTTTTCCCTGGGGGGAAAAAAATCATTTTTGATGAAGTACATGTAAGGAAGAAATACAAAAGTTTATCCAACAAAACTTGAGCTGTGGAACAAAAGAGTCTGGTTCTAGTTCTTCTGGTAATAAAGACCACAGAAAGACTGTGCCAGTGAAATCTTTTCCAAGATTTCAACAGAAAATTTTTGAGAGAAGGAAAAAACACAGCAGTCAACAAGAAGAATTGAGAGTACATTTGAAATGAAGCAGAGACAGGATTTGGAAGATTGAGATAAACAGGAATAAGACTAGTAACTTTGAAATTGACAAATGTGGGATTACAAAGCAATAGTTATATTTGTAAAACATGACAGAACAAGAAAATCATGAAATATTGGACTTATAAACTTGTAGAGGACTTTAAAGCATATGCCCTACTTCGTGTCATTAATTTTCAGAAAAATTCTCAGGAGAGGGGAAGACAAGCAAAAAAAGTTAACTGTAAGTAAAATATTTTTTTTCTTAATGGTAATATTTTAATAGTGCATGAATTTATTTGTGTGCTATAAAGTAAAGTTTTTTTCAGTTCTTTTTAAGTGCAATGGGGATACTCTGTAATTAGGTGCTCTTATTTTTTCTTTTTTCTTTCTCCCGTCTTTTCTCTTTCTCCTTGTTCAGTTTTAAGAAATGTAGGCACTGCAATGTTAAAAAAAAGAAGAAAAATCTGGTTAAAATGGTTAAAAGAGCATGACAAAAGAAAAAAGAAGCAATAGTGTGTTTTTCTCATTTTGCAAAGGAATGACTTGGTTAAGGCCTTTGCCTTAATCTAGTAAAATATGTTAACAGAAAGTAAGTAAATGAAAACTAATACTGAATATTATAAGACTTTTTTTTCTAGTAAACAAATGTATGCTTGGCAGTTTTGTGTCTGGTTCTCATGTCTCTAGGAGACAATCTGATAAAGAGAAATGGCTTGGAGAAAAGACAATCTGATAAAGAGAAATGGCTTGGAGAATTTTTTTTCTGAAAGCATTCACGTGTTTTTCCAGCTGAGAGAGCTATAAAGATAAAACAAAACCAGACAGCACAAGCTGTACCATGCATCTTAGCATGGATAACCTTTCTTTTAGGTTACCTTAAGTCTCTATGCGTGCTGTCAGTTTGAAACGTTTGTTCTTATTACAAGGGTAAAACTTTAATATTTGAAGATGTGCATAGTTTTGTGTGTTATTATTAAGTTAATAGGTTTTAGGAGAGTACTGGGGTATGTTTTGTTTTTTGCTTGTAGGCTTTCAACAAAACAAAAAGTTTTGTAAGATGTGACATAAGCTCAAACGTAGATGAAAAGAAACAATTGTATAAAAGATTAACCTGCCAAACAGTATATGCATGTAACACAAAAGCTGGAACTAGACATTCAAGAAAAAAGCTGTTATACATAAAATGTGGGAATAATAATGTTTCAAGAAAATGATGCATTCTGTAATGTCTTTAAATGTCAATGGTCTCACAGATAAATACAAAAAAGAAAGAGAATTGAACTATATTAAAATGTAGCGTGCAAATAGCTATGCAACATAAAACATACTTGGAAAGAACTGAACATGTGAATTTGATAAAGAAAGGTTTTCAGGATGGTTATTCAGCAGAATATCTGGGGCAAAGGAAAAGAGGAGTACTTATATTAATTGCAAGAGGAGCTCCAATAGTGATAGAAGAGGATAAAAAGAGATAATAATGGTAGATTTGTAGTACTTATGGACTACTGCTAAGGGAGGAGGATTACACTGACATGTATTTGTATAACACAAAAACTGCTATAATGGAGCTTTAGAAAACTCTGGGAGAAATAATCAGCTTTCATCAAGGAATATTACTTATAGGTGAGGACTGGAATTTTATCTGCAACACTGAATATGTGTCTGGGGGCCTCAGAAGGGAAAATAAAATAAAGGAGGGTAGATTTTTGAAGAAATTTATGACAATATTTGACATGGAAGATATGCATTCAGTAGTAGGAGTTTGGAGTGCATTTACATATTATTCCCCAAGATACAAAAACTGGGCTAGGCTAGGCAGAATTTACATTTCAGAGGAACATGTGTATTTACTTGAAGGTTTTGATATGCACCCAATAACTATTTTAGATCATGTGTAAATAAAACTAAAATAAAAACGCAGGGTAATGAAATAAAAATTAGATACTGGTGCTTTCCTACCTATATGTTAAAAAGAGAGGAATTTAAGGAATGGGTAGTAGAAATTATTCAGGCGCTATTAGAGAAGATAGAATTTTCTTCTGAAAAATACAGCTAGGGAGTGGGATAAAATTAAATTAGAGTTTAAAATGGGGGGGAATAAAAGAAAATGAGATATGGTTAAGAAGTAACAAAAATTATTTAGAGGAATGACAAATGTTAAAGTATTGCAAATAGGGGGAATCCCACAAAACAAGAAGACGAGCAACTGCAGAATGCTAAACAGAAAATAAGGGAGTACCACGATAATATGCATGAGTTTAGAAGGATTGCTGTTAAGCAACTGTTTTTTGATAATAACTCTGTAGAACAAACACTTTTAGCACAATGTCTCAGGCAGCAGAAAGTAGAAAGGACTTGAAAAATTGTATACGCACATCTTTTGTTGGTTTCTTGCTGTTACTTACATTTGCATGCAAACATGCCACAGTATATTAACTCTTAGTATGACCAACTACTTTAATACTGTATTGTACTAAGTACAATAAATACACTGAGACAAACTGCTTCAGTTAGTAAGATTTTACTATTACATTTTTCTTTTGGATCTACAAGCATGCATTACAGATGCTGTCAGCTCTCTATGGCAAATTCCCAAAGCTTGTTTATACACACTCATATTTCTACCAAAAGTCTGATATTTTTTCTTAGTCTGATGTATTACAATCTTCCTTTGTATAACACTTTTCTTTGTTCTTCTAATTTATGATTTGTCCTTGATTCTTTTTCAAGTTCAGTGGTCCAGGGAAACTCGGTCTTGCATTATCTGAAATGTGGTGTTGCAGCACTATTTGAAACTTGATGTTCTAACTTTATTTTGCTTGATGTTACATATCTTTACTTCATTGATGTCCTTCCAACTGCCATCTGCACAGCTATTTTTATAGACTTTGTTTCTCAATAACATACTCCTTTACATGGATGTTAATATCTAATTACGCTATGCCAGCACACTTACTACTTCCTATTTTTCAGCATTTTATACTATTCCTAAATTAACCCTTTATATTTCTTATCATTCTTGCAGCTTTTTATTCAAGCTAATAATCATGCTAGCAACAGTTTTTAAAAGACAGTGAATATATTAAATAAAACAGAATACTATTATTCTTTCAGGACTGTTGCCAAACGTAGGGAGCCTTAACAAGGAAGATAGCAAGTGATACTGTAGAAATATTAGAAATATTTCAGACATTCTATGAAAGTCTGTATAAAAAAGGAGAAATATGGAAATCAGGAAACAGCACCAATGGAAATGTTTATGGAAGAATTAAATGTGCCAAGGTTAGAGGTAGATGAGGCTCAATTACTGACAGGATAAGAGGAGATGAGATAAATATGGTAATGTATAACCAATCTACAAGTCCCCAGGAACAGATTGTGTTTCTGTGGAAATTTGGAAGCTAGGAGGGGAAACACTAATAAAGATCTGGAAGGTTTTGTTTAACAGTATTTTAAGAGAAGGAAAAGTACCAACATTCTGGAAGAAAGTGATGGTTGCTGTAATATCTAAAGAGGGTAAAGATCCATCAGATCCAGGTTCATACACACCCATTTCAATACTAAAATATGATTATAAAGTATTCATGTCTATAATGGCTAAAAGAATGGCAAAAGTGATGCCAAAATTGATAGATATGGATCAATGTGGTTTTGTGGAGAGGAGGCAAACATTTGACAACATTAACAAAACATTAAAGATACTATCGTTGTTGGTGGGTCTTGATGCAGAGAACACATTTGGCAGAGTAAGCTGGGACTTTATGAGCAGGGCAATGGAAGCATTTACATTCCTTGATAAAATTATAAGGCTAATTATAAGGAATTATGAGGTACAGAAAGCAAAAATTAAAGTGTGTAGGGTCCTCTTTGATCATTTCTGCTTGAGCAGAGGAACCAGGCAGGGGTGTCCTCTTTCCCCTTTGTTATTTGCATTATATTTAGAACCACTGGCAAAGAAAATAAGGGAATCAGAAATTCAAGGATATAATTGTTATGTTAGTCAAGAAGAGCTGGCTCTATTTGCAGACGATATTATTTAATACCTGACAAAAATAGAAAAGGACATTACAGTGTTGTGGAACATTTTGAGACAGTTTCAAATCTTTTCAGGATACAAAATTAATAAACCTAAACCAAAGGCAATTGCGGTAAACTATGTACCAATACATGAGTTAGCTCAGCAATATCCATATTTATGGCGACATGATAAAATGAAATATTTTGGAGTATGGATTAAAAATTATTCTGGTGTAGCAGCAAAGGATATGCGGGGAAGAGACTAAATAAAAGATAATACAAAATCTGAGAAAATGGAAGCTCTGATATATGGATATTGATAGGAAGGTACAAGCAGTTAAAATGTATTTTGTCCCTTTAGTCTTATACACAGGTCAGCCACATTTTATCAACCAGAAGAGAAGTTGTGAACAGTAATTAATAAAGAGCTGAAGGATTTTATCTGGGAGGGGAAGATGGCAAGGGTCAAGTGGGATAAGATGATTCTTCCAAATGAACAAGATAGATTAGGATTATCCAATTTGAAGGAATATTTTACAGCAACACAGTTAAGGCCCCTGTACATAGCACAAGCAAAAAACTATAATTCAAAGTGGAGAGGGATGTTAATGAAACTGGGGGAAGCTCAAAAAACAAGTAGAGACTGGAGTTTTGGATGCCTACCTTTAAGGAGAATAACAATAATCATGCAGAGTATTATATTCAGGATTGTTTTGTGATGGTATGCACCAGTATGCTGTACTGGCACCTCAGCCATGTTAGTAGCGTCTTCTCCTTTAAGAACTCATGCATGTGTTCCACACCAACGCAGATGTAAAAACACACAAAATTTAAACAAGCCATTCCAAGAAGGTGACTGTGTGTGTGTGTGTGTGTGTGTGTGTGTGTGTGTGTGTGTGTGTGTGTGTATGTAGAGTGAGTGAGTGAGAGAGAGACTGTGTGTGTGTATGTGTGTGTGTGTGTGTGTGTGTGTGTGTGTGTGTGTGTGTGTGTGTGTGTGTGTGCATGTATGTGTGTGTGTGTGTGTGTGTGCAATTTAAACTAGTGGTTCTCTTTGTTTCTGTATGTCATAGAAAGTATGTACATGTGTGTGTATGTACATAAGTTAAACTAGCTGCTCAGTTCATATGCGAGATAGTGTGTGTGTGTGTGTGTGTGTGTTGCTATATGAGAGAGAAGGTGTGTTTGTGTGTGTGATGCTGTGTGAGAGATTAGGAGTGTGTGCATACCTCTCAACATCTTAAGTGCAAGAAATCTGGACAAAGCCTGACAGAATGGGGGGACAAAAATAGGGACAGATTTTAAATATTGCTCTTATAAACTTAAAAAGTTGCTAGAATAATAGCATTTGTGTTAACATGCATTTACTGAAGGGTATGAAGTCTGAAACTCAAATTTATGGCATTATTTAGTGACTGCAGTCCTCAGATCTTCCCAGTGATTTGCCAGAAATCCATAACTTTGAGGAGCAGTCCAAAAATATGAGGCAAAAATCTGTACATTCTGTGAAAATATGGACATTTGAGAGCCTGAATCCTCTACACCAACAACTAAACAGTCGAAGGAATTGCGAACTTCAGTGGAGACAAGAGCCTGAATCCTGTACACCGACTACTACACTGCTGACAGAATTGTGAGTTTGAATTTCAGTACATTTTCAGGGAATTATGAGTTTCTGTGCATTTTTCAAGGGATAGAGTTTTAATGCATTTTCATGGAATTGTGAGTTTCAAGGGAAGAGAAATATACTATTGCTCATGCTAAGTCTGTTTTCAATGTGTAACTGTTTTGTGTAGCAAATGGCAGTCACTGTTTTTGCTGTAGAATTTGAAAAGTAGCATAATTCCTTGTTGTTTATTTTATCAGTCATTCCCTATTGGAATATTACCAGCTTACCACTTTTTTTTAATGTAACACAATATAGGCAATTAATTCTTCAAGGGCAGCAGACACTAAATTTGTAGATGAAACACTGAAATGTAAAGTTGTTTGCTAGCAGCAACCTCTTTCTTTGTTACAGAGCTCTTTAATGTGGAATTATTTGAATGATTTTTACTTCTGCTGAAATTGTGCTTATTGACTTGATATTGGTGGACTGTAATGACAGAAGTTTGAGTAGCCTTTTATGTTTGAAATTTTCTGAAACTGGTAGTTTTGGTTCATACATTTTGTTTCATTGCTTACTGAAAGAATCTTCAAAACTACAAATTTAAAAAAAATTCTAACAAGTGGTACTGTATTATACAAGGAATATAATTTAATACAATCAGGAAGATGAATCGAACACATGCATGTATGCATGACCCTAACAAATGTGTGCAAGCAGCCTATAGTTTGAAACAGCCCAAAGGTAAGTCAATCCTCCACTAGCCAGATGCATTTTCTTTGAATGTGGGTATTAATGCTGTTTCAATGAATGTGAGCTTCAATGGCAGAGAAGTTTTCTGCTCATGCTAAGTCTCTTTTCATTCTGAGACTGTACTCTTTAGCAAATGGTTATCAGTGTTTGTTTTACTTTATTTCAATATCTGTAATCATTGTAGAAGTAAATAAGAAAACAGTGTATACACTGATAGGTTTGAACTGTGTTTATGATAACTGGGGAGAAATAACCAAGTAATGGAACACTAGAATGGCTGGGCAGGAAGCTGCTGTGTGTGTGTGTGTGTGTGTGTGTGTGTGTGTGTGTGTGTGTGTGTGTGTGTGTGTGTGTGTGTGTGTGTGTGTGTATGTGTGTGTGTGTGGGGGGGGGGCGTGCAGGACATTATATGTTTTTTTACTTCTTAGCCTAAGTAATCTCTTATACCACTGATTACTCATATTATATCTTAAAAGTTTGTACCTAAACATAGATAATCTAAAATGTCCTTCACCTCAAAACCCTGTCTTAATCTTCCTACCTTTCATTTCTTAGGTTACTTCATTATTATTATTTCGGTCTGTATTGTATGCATATGTAGAATGTCCTAATGAGTGAGTCTCTTGTGATTTATGGCCAATAATTTCACAAATTGCAAAAATCATGGAACTTTTATTCACTTTGTAAACTAGTTAATTGTACTGTTGCGTAATCAAAGAGGGAAAGAAGAGAGGGCATCTGTACACCCCTTCAAAAAGAGCACAAATGAACAATTATATTAGCTCAAGAATAATGTAGGTACATTTTAAGATTATTATCTACTATCATCCTTAATAATTTGCTGTGAGAAGTGACTTCAATTATTGTATTATTAAGAGAGAAGATTTCCCCGGGATTCATGAAGCTCGGCGCAAGGACGGTTTTAGTCTTGCGCCAAGTGTCCTCATTACAGATGGTGCAGCAACGCCATATGAATATGTATGAGGGCACGCCGTCGCACCCTCGACCTGCACAGGAAATGTGTGCAAGTGCAGGGGGCATGTACAAGTGCTCTACGGAGGTGTAAACATGCCCCGACAGTTGCAGAACCTACTATGCTTACTATTAGTGACCGCCTCTAATAGTAAGTCAGTAGTTCAGTGTCTGTGGTAGTTCAGTGCCTGTGGATACTGAAATGTATGCTAAGCATACAAGAGTGTCCACAAACTGAAATAAAATTGAAGTAGTAAACACACAAGCACGTAGTGGAATGTTGAGTCCCGTCCCTAAAACTTTCACAATTAGATTCCCCGTGTCCCTAGTATACATTTGTATTGCTGCAATATCGAAAGAGTAAGCAAAGCGCAGCATGTTTGCACGTCACTGCCCTCCGCCAAACGTAGCTTACACATCAAAATCATTCAAATAAAGAAAAACATGTGGAATCAACGCAAACATCAATAGTGTAGTGTTTAGAACATCCCCCTAATGAACAGGCATTCACAGTTCGAGTCCAACAATAGCACATATCATTTTCCATGTGGAATGAATGTCGTTTTGCTGTAAAACTGTCATAAGAGTATCACATGAGATGTTTAATTAAATATCATTCAATCAAAGTGGTACTGTCATAATGAATAAGGCATTAGTAAGCAGGTGTAAGCGCAAATAAGCAGCAGTAAACATATATAAGTACCAGTAAGCAAGTCT